>NW_008240046.1:1490377-1525182 GCF_000691975.1 Corvus brachyrhynchos
AGAGGGTCAGAGTGCTTAGCGTTTATAGGGATACAGGGGATGGGTCTCAGAGGGTAAAGGCCAATGGGTTACAAGGGATCTGCATAGGGTCTCCTAAAGGACTGTGGGTCTGTCTTTTCTTACCGTGACCAAAGAAGTGGTTGCCTTTCCAGGGAGTCCTGCTGGGCAATTGCAAAATCTCTTATCTCAGCAGAGATCCCTCCAGGGCAGGGGCTGGGCATACCCCACAACCAATTATGACTTTTTTTTTAACAGCTTCAATTTTTTGTCCCTGTGCAAATTTTGTGGCAATATCTTGACCTAAAGATCTGATTGTTATAAGCTATAATGATATGATATAAAGATAATGACATAAGCTGATATGACATCAGTGTATGAGACTGAGATTTGAATTGTTAGCAAGAGACACAAACTGCTATTCAGCATGAATAAATTCTCTGTAAAGAAAGACTAGAAAATACAGTACCAGCAGTACCTCACTAATATCTCGCTGTTCTTGTAAGATCCACTCAATATCCTGCTACTGAGTGTATTACTCTGATGCCTTAGGTTTTAACTTTTATATTTTTCAAACCTGCATTGCTTAGTGTGTAACTCTGAAGTTTCTTGTAACCTGTTAATTTCTGCTCTCTCGTGCTAGGTGGGCATAACAAAGCCTCTCCGGGCCTGCTCTTCAAGGACACCCAGACCATCCTAGGCCCAAAAAGTATAAACCAAAAGCCTCTGAGAGGGGGCAAGCTAAGGGGAAATTATGTCATTAAACTGAAGCTTTAATTGGAGAATTAACCCTGATATGCAAATGAACCAAACCTATAAAAGTGTGAAGAACTCGTGACCTGTCGTCCATCTTGGGGTCCATCTTGGCAGTAGCCTCTGGCTCCCCAGGGGGTACCTTTGAAGGCCTTTCAAATAAATACGTACTTTTATTCCCTTACTCCTGTCTAGTCTCCATTTTTAGGTGGCCTCTCAAGACATCAGTTCAAACAATACAATGAATAGCATTAAAGCACTGTCTTAAACCCAATCAAGGTTCTTCCCATTCTGAACAATATATTTGATATGACAAACTAAAAGTCAAAATAAATTATATAGAATTCTGCTACTTTCCAATGTTACATTCAGTCTTTAAAGGTTTTCAAGTTCAGTTCCATCGGCTAAATTATGTTAATCCCAAATGGCTTTTCCCTGTTCTAAATGCAGACAAATTTTTATTTATATTTTTTAATTTGTCTTTCCAAGTTCTAGGACATCCTGAACTTCCTGTTGCAAGTGGGCATGGCAACAGGCTAACTCTTGCATTTCTGTTCTCTCTCCTAGAGGCAATTTAATTTGTAAATTGAAAACTTTATTTTACATTTCATATCCTTGGACTCAGGGTAAATTTCAATAGTTGGCTTTCCTCAAAAGATAACATGAGGAAGTTTTCTGTGAAGGGGTGAAAAGATTCTGCAGGGAGGGTCCAATCAGACATCAGCCATATGGTTTGGAAACTTGAGATTTTTTCCAGATATTCTTAATACCTGCTGAATTTCACCTTTAAAATTATTATGTCTTGATATTTTTGACAATTCTGTCATTTGTAAGAGCATTTGCTTGTGGAAAAGCACTATTAAGATTATGATTAACTGTCCTGAACATGGTAAAATACAAATGTTCAGGGTGGTACCTTCAGTGACGTATTTATTTCAGAAGCATGTCTTTCCATCAGGTACACATCTTGAGCTACACATATACTTCCTAAAGTGGGAATACTGGCTGCCATAACAAACCCATCAGACACCATGCCATCTGCCTCTTTTTTATGCTGCTAGGTCAGAAGATTTTCCCCTGTAATCCATGATATTAGCAATAGCATATGTCTACACCAGTTACTAACTTCCGAACCAAGAGCAGTTACCAACTTGCACTTGTGTTTTGCTCTATTGAAACTGTCACTGTGAGACTCTCACTCAGAAGTGAAAAGGTCAAAAAAAGGATAGGGGAAAGAGGGGTAGGGAGAGGAAAGGCTTACTATATAGCCACTGATTTTGGTTTTGTGATAAATGAATGTTACTGAAGGAGTCATCTCAGAGTTGCAGGCAAGAAGTGACACATTTTAAATGATAAAAATAAGATGGGAACATTTCTTATTTCTTGACTCTGAAAATATAACTTCAATCCCTATTATATAGTGTTAGAAAAGGAACATGTATCCAGGCTAATAAGCCATTCCACTCTGATTTTATTACTGTGGACTCAGCATCAAAACTTAAGTATGGCTGGATCATAGAGACTAAATGACTCAAAATATAATATATGACTAGAAAATGCACAGCTACCTGCTTCTGTCTGACACATACCCAGGGTTAATTGACATATACCCAGGGTTAATTTACCTTTGTGATAAAATTCAATTTTACAATACCTATATCTTCTAATTGTTATTCTAATAAAGATCAAATGAAAGATGAATTAATGAAAACACAAATAAATCAACAAGACAGCCATAGATTATCAATAAAAAAAGAATTAATATGCCAATTCAGCATGACTGATATCCTGACACATCTATTTTCCACTTTTTATTTTTAATTATCCCCTCCCCCCCAAAATATAGACCAATGTTATATTCATTTGATTAATCAAAACCCTACAAGATATTTTCCATTTTCTTATCTCTCTGGGAAAAAAACTTTCCAGAAGCTAATTAAAGTCTGAAGGCAACTTCAGTAGCCAGACCTTGGAACAGAACACATTTTTACTGGGCATCAACAGGAATTTATCTGTCTCTTCTGCACCACAACAACAGAATGGTATAGTTTTAATGTTGCTGCATTTGCACAGAAGAGAATAAGAAAGAGATGGAAAATGAAACATATGCTGAAATTACGGTTCATATTAGTAGGTAAAACATATATTCCCCCCTATAACACATATGAATTGTTGCTATGAACACCAGAAGATATTCAGATATTCAACACTATGTGGAAAGAGAATACCTAATTAATTTGACTAACTGCTTCCTGGCAGACTTTTTGACATACACCTTCTAGTGGCAGCCAAATTAGGTTAACAGGGAGCACACTAACAGGAAGTACAGATATGACATGGCCTCTGCAGAATAAAGTTAAATTTCTTTTGTCAGAAAGTCCAGAGAATTCATGAAAAAAATCTTTCTGTTATTGTACAGAAAGACATCAGTATATCCGCTTGGCATCCCAGAATTGACACAATGTGGATTTAGGGAAAGTATTCCCTGTCAGAGTTTAGTACTCTCTGACCAGTTCTTTTAAGATATTCCACATGAAGAAGATTTAATTCTTAATACCCAGTTTACTCATTTGTAGACACTTAATGACAGAAGGGATTTTGGTTTAGCAGAGCAATACAGCAGTTTACTGAAATTACAACTACTCTTAACAGAATATAGAAGTTATAAATTTATTGTATAAACTATATAGAGAGAATGTAAAAGTTATTTATGTATTCGTAGATTTCCTTTGTCATGTCAAACAACAGTGTCGCTTTAGCGACAAGGAACTCTATCTTTTTGTCTATCAAAATAGTTGCTTCATTAAAAGGTTTTCTGGACTGTATCATCTCACCTGCTTTGGAGATAACCTCTTGCATCTAGGCAGAGTAAAGCTAGGGCTGCAAAGCACAGAGAATGAACTTGAGTATTGGAAACCAAAAGGGATTGCAGGCCAGCCACCACAACGCAGGACAATGGCACAGACAAATCCTAGCTCAAGGTATCTTGTCTGCTCCTGCTTGACACTACATATTTGAGGTACAGCAGTTTCCCAAGGATCTACAGGGCCTAATCATTAGATCATATTTGTACAGCACAGATACATGTGCATATGAATTTGCTATTGTTTATAGGTAGAAAAAATTCTATCCACACTATCTTTTGAAAGTGAAACAGACAATAAACCCCCATGCATTACAGTTTTGCTGAGTATTTGTTCTGAAATATGAAATTCTGACTATTCAGAACAATAGAAATGCATGTAGACATACAGCAAATTAGATAAAGTGCTAAGTGAAATTGAAAATAGTTATAGAACTCTCTAGGTACCTAGGCTTTCACATTTTAGACTTCTTTTTTCCCATCTCCTAATGGCTTCCCTAAGGTTGAGTTCTCATGTAAATACTCTAGAGTCAAAATACTGTTAAGAAGCCTAAGTGTTTATGTAAATGATTATTGTGATTAGGGACATTTTTAACACATGACCATGTGCTCTTTAAATTTGATGTCACAAGCTGAAATTTTGGTATGGGCAGACACTCATTCTCCAGTGCCTTGTCTCCAGCCTGCTCCCCATCTCTGCCCTTCTTCCACAAGAAAAGTGGCTGTGCTACATGCTTCATCCTCACTCATCCAGGTATCTCCTCAGAGAAATCCTGGATAAATTAAGGAAAAGGTTCTGTTTTATACCCCAAAGCACAAGTATGCTGAAGACCATACTCCTCTCTACCCCTGCTCAAGATGCAACAGGAACACAGCCCAGGGAAGGGTCTGCAAGGAGCAGGGGGATGTACCCCTTACTTCAAAGGCTGAACCTACAGCACAGATAAACACTGTGAGCTAAGAATACAATCCTTAAAAAACATGAAACACAGACAACAAAAGTAACTAGGAAAGTCCATCAACATTTCAATGGCAAAAGTATTACAGTGATGAGTACTTCTATAAGAAATACAGCTACAGAAAACGTGTGCTACAGGGAAGTTGCATGAAGGGGAGGTAGTGATTTATAGTTTCCTTTCCCTCCTTCTGATTATTTAGGATTTGTTACCCCAGATATTTTATCCAAGAAGAACATAAGCTAGATCTTTCACTTACAGAACTGTAAAGTGACGCGATCTTGAAACAGAATTGGAACAGTCATAACTTAGCTTGGCAAACATAGCTTAAAACCTTGACACCTTAAGACACTTTAAATTAAATTTGGAATAGGTCAGGTACAAACTCAGGGAGAAATTATTTGTCTCAGATAATTCAATGCAGAGGCTCACTAACACTCAACACTGCATGTTTCTCCCACCTTTTCTGCCAGTCCTCCTTGCAGGACTATAGACATATCCAACACAGACAGATCAAAGCTGACTTCACGTGTATTTCCCAGAGCCAGGGTGTAACAGAGCACACTACAGAGTCTGTCAAGCTGGCTAAACTTCTGCTAACTGAGATCCTGAGTGACACCTAGCCCTGTTAGCCCAGCAACACTGCTGAACTCTGCCTAATGATTAAGCTACCTGACATGATAACACAGTCCAGCTGTGCTTCATTTAGACATCAGTATTGAAAACAAATGGTACTCTTTTCTGTTGATAAACCTAACTAGGGTTTCTTTCTCAGATGTCTCTATAGCATATTTCATTACTTGTTTTGTTTCTGAAATAAGAATCCTTTAGGTTGCTCTGTTACAAGTCCATTGTATAAATTTAGTTAAGATCAAAATGTAAACAAGTCTTCAACTTCGATAAATTCAGGCTGAAATATATGTACGCTGAAGAAAGTAGAAGTGAAGAGTGAAGCCCTAACCTCCATTTTGTGTTTCAGAATGGAAGTGGAAGAGTGGCTGGCTGGCCGCCCCATCCAGTCCCATCCTTCCCATCCTGGCCCACTCTGCCTCCCTCTTGTTCCACGTGATGCATTGAAAGCACTTCTAACCCATCGTGGCAGCTCTGTAATCTGTGCTCTTTTGTATATATTCCGTACTTCCCTTTCACAGAAGCATAACGGTGTCATGGTTCCATTTTCTAGATAGCACCTAGCCAGAGCCTTGCTCAAGCACATCATGGATATAATACCACCCCAAGAAAGAACTGGAAAGGGGATTCCTCAAACAGTGAAATTGTTTCACTGAGCTTAAGCACAAAAGCAATATGAAATGCGTTATGTGTTTGGGAAGGTTGCAAACTATTTCAGTGTTATTTTTCAGTTAATTCTCTGTTTTCAAATCCATGGCTCTTCATTTTCTTCCTGAAATCCTTTCATATTTTCCCATCCTAGCAATCACAGGATCAAAAAAGACATTAATTTCTTTTTTTTGGTCTCTCTCTAAGGATTTGTAGTAGGTACAAAAGTGCCTAAGAAAGAAAATACTCCTTCAGAGTTTGGTTTATTTATGATAAAAGATTACTAATTAGACCAGAACACTCTTGGAAACAATAAACCTTTTGTTACAGTGGCTCCATATGTCCTAGTCATTGTTTCCAGCTACTTTATTAATTAAACAAGATACCTTTTTGTAGTATCACCTTAGAAACCATAGAAGTTAATTTTCTGAAATTAGAAAGTTTTTACTAAAAAAATGAAATGTTTGACCACATTGTTCTTGTGAATGACTGAATTTTACCTTCATAGTAAAACAAGTTTTCCTCTGTGCAAGGAGAATTTATTGAACACCACTAGCTTTACTTCAAAAGCACTGCTAACTCAAATAAGCCTCAGTGTTAATTGAAAGTGTCTTGCTAAACCCAAACAACATTAATGCAAAGTTACATTTCACTTATCAGCAAATCCTATCACCTTACTCTTTCACCTTCAGCAACTTCTGAATAATACTCCTCAAAGGATGGCAGTCTTTGTGCAGGCACCATATAGTAGTGTGGAGAAAACTTTCTGTCCACAGGCAGAGCACCCACCACAATCACTTGTATTAATTATAAGCCATAGGAAATCTAAGCAATCTGTCCAGTTAATCTGTCTGGGGGAGGGAGGGGAGTGAGGATGAAATGTAGGATTAAAAAAAAGTTTATTTGAAAGGAATTATTTTTAATATTGTCATTTATGTCATTACATCCATTCAGATACACAAAAACTGATAAAATTAGATAACTCTAAATAATTTTTTTTCATAGAGGATTGTGATTATTTTTTGCTTGCTCTTAATCATGATAAAAGTGGTTTGCATGCCTAGATGAACCAGATTTCTTCACTTTAATTTTCTAACTTAATTTTTTCCTTTTAATTTTTCTAACTTAAACTTAGTTGAGGAAAAAACCCCCGGATATAAGCTATCAAAAACATTACCCAAAATATTATTATCCAGCTATTGGAAAGCTATGTAAAGCCTATTGTAAAGCCCAGAATGTAAGAGGTAGAAATACTCAGAGATTTGAAGAAATGTGGCTTGACAGAACCAGAAGATATCCAGGAGCAGATCCAGCAAGACAAAGGCAGCAGTCTAGTTTTCAGTGATGAAAAAGAATCAGAGTAACAAGCAACATGGAAACAGAAAACCAAGCATTTTTCCCATGAAGAGGTGCAGTGGTAGAGCCACAGTACCAGGAGACAAACAGAGACTGCCAAGAAGTAAACAGGCATGTATACGCAGAGTGGAAGTTAGGTGCAAAAGAGATCTGTTAAGACTATTACCTTCAAATTCTTACACTAAACCACCTGCAGCTCCAGAAGGACTTAACTTTCTCTTTTGCCTTGGAGTCCATTGCATTTTTATTTATATGAGATTCTCAGTTGCTTGTAGTTAAACCACTTGGTTAGATGCAGGGTAACACTGAAAACAAGCCATTAAAGGAAAGCAAATCCTAAGCTGGTGCTACAGCACTCATTTTTAAAGTACACAGAATATAAAATACACAGAGGAAAGAATTGGGATTCTTCACTGACACCTCATATGTGCAGCTGATCACATGACCTAGCATATTGTCGTGAGGATCTTATCATCTCCTCAGTTATGTTTAATTGTGGCCTAAGTATCTTGTCATATTTTATTGCATTAAATTACACGCTCCTGTTTAAGAAATTAAACAGGCAGATTTTAGAACTACTTAGAATTTTAAAATTATTTTCAAGGGAGTATATGTAATTTTTTGAAAAAGTTTTTATCAAGAATAGTAATTTTAAATTTCTGGTATTCTCTCTACCTTCTTTTTTTCCCCAGTCAGAATTCCCCATTAATTTTGTCAGATATTCTGCTTAGTCATTTCGGAAAGTGAAGCATTACCAAAAATGTTCAAAATTTATTTCCTTAGCAGGTGAAAGAATTGCATAATATTTAAAGGCACAATAACCAGTGTCATTCACTGTCCTATTCCTCAGTGGTTAAAATATCCATGAATTACTTTTGAAAAAGAATACTAACTAATTAAAAAGTCAATTAAGTAAGCTACATGTGGACACAGAAGTGTGTATATATATATATATAAAATGCATCTTTTTATAATGAACTTTTATTTCTTCATTGGGTATCATTAAGGAAAATAATAGGAAAAATATATGTTATATCCATCTGTCAAGACATGAAAACAATTATTTAATAGAGAAATAAAGCAGAAAGCATCCTTAGATATCAAGGGAGTTTGAGAAAGAGAAAGCCAACACTTTTAATTTTCTGTTCAGGCAATATTCTGAGATAATGAATTGTGGTATAAGAGCTACTTCTAATTGAAAGAAAGGATTTATTCCGACACAATAAAAAATACCTTCAAGTCTGGCTGGATCATGGAATAACACAGCAAAAAATAAAACTTTTATGGCTAACAATGTTGTTGTAACAAGCTCCTAGAGTAAGAATAAGCTACAATTTGTAACATCAGGAGAGGTCTTACCCTTTGCTGCCCCTACTCTGAGCTGCTTTCTCCTACTACTGTGAATCTCTTCCTCTGAGTGCCACTGCCTGGTGTTTGCAAAGCTGCACGATGAACTGGAATAGCATAATAACACACATTGAGAAATAACCTCTTCAAAAGAGTTTTAACCCAAATCTGTTCCCAGGGTAGTACATGGCTGAATGAATACCCATGTCAGCACAAAGGAGATGTTATCAGTGAAATGCCGGGAGGGAACAAAAAGACCTGCAGTAGAAGAAATTTATGCCCACTTAGGCTACAGAATTATGATGTCATTAGTCACCAGACCACTTGACAAGGATGGTAAGAGCCTTATTTGATTGTCACTGAAATCTACCAGAAATCTATTTATCTGTCCCTGTAACTTATTTATCTAATAGTGTGTATTCTATAAATCTGATCAAAAATTAAGATTTTGTCTATGGATATGCCTATGACAAGGCTATAAAAAACCCCCAGGTTATGAAATGAGGATCACCTAAATCCCCACCACACCTTTGAAATTCTGATATTAATTATCTGTAAAACTTCACACACCAGACAGCTTGTAGTTTTGATGTAATTTCCTTACATTAAACTTCTATTCTCTTCTCTGTTCCACAGGTTTACTTTAATATCAGGAACTGAGCCAAGTTCAGCTGAGTGTAAGTGAATATAGCCCCACTAACTCACAGGTTTCGCCACAGGTGATCGTGAACCTTGGCATTTCACTAAAATGATGGCTTTCTCTTTTAAATAAATGAATAAACAACCAAATAATTAGATAAATACTACAGCTTCCTTCAACATATAAAGATCAGTTTCAAGCTAGGTAGAGAAATCATGGAGTACAACTTATGCTCTTTCAGTAGTGCCAAAATAAACTGCAGGTGTCTGGAAAAATTAAAACTATATACTGAAAGCAGCACTATTGTTTTTCTGCTGTTCAAAACCTACTTTTCATACTGTTCTTGGTACGCACTTAGCATATGGTCATTTTAAATGCAAATATTAAGGATATGAAAAGGCACAGTCACACACTGAATTTTGGGTGTATCCCAGGAATGAAAGCAGATTGATAATAAGAAAAAATTGTATTAGTTGCCCAAGCATAAATTTGCCTTGGCCACCCAAATGAAAATACACATTTGGCAAAATAATACGAAACATAAATGGGGACTTATGACAAGAATTTTTGCCACTGTCCCTAGAGGAGGAAAGAGAATGAAGAACTGACAAGTTTTAAACGATGAATGGATTGATACAGGAAAACTACTAATGGTATGTGCCACTGATGACTTTTGAAAGCAAAAGTTAATATAAATTATCCAGAAAGTTTCTCTGGTCATGAATAATGCAAACTTACTTGGCTCAGCCAAACATTTTTACATTTCAACAGGTCTGAAAAAATGGAAAAAAAGAAAGAAAAAATGGCAAATTCTTTTTCTGTGGAATTTGATGAATCAGAAAAAAACAGTGTAACTAAATAATGGAAAGTTGGGTGATAATAAACAGGATGGAGAACAGTAACTGAACACAATTGTTGTCTCTGAAATATAACTTAAAAAAAAATCAGACAATGATTAAAAATGCTAAGACTTAAGAAAAAACAAGGTGTGTGGTTTTGGGATTTGGTGAGAGTTTTGTAGAGCCAAAAGGGACAATAAAATATATGTACTTCAGACAAACTTACAGGAGGGTCTGTGTCAGACCTCAAAGCAAAGAGATCAGACCATGAATCTCTAAAATAGCCAAACTCATTGTTTATCGCAGGTTGCCTCAGTGCTGGGAAAGGATTACCTACCTATATCTGAGTTCCCACTTCCAGCTGTGAAGCTCTGAGCTTCCAGACCCTAACATTTGTGAGCATTCCCTGCCTATACCCAAAGTTCATGCTGAAGTCCTTGGGGATGCACAGAGTTCCTCTCATATCAAGCCATTTTTTGTTCATTAGCTTTCATGAGAAGAGGAACAGTCCTTTCACCATTTAAATTTTAAAAATTTTGTACTGCTAGAATTATAGATAAGGAAGAATGTTAATTAATTCTTTCTGCATTGCTTTGTTCTATTTTTTCTCTACATCTTTATGTTTATCTTTTATAAAGCATGCTTTTCTCACTGATTATTGTAATTATAATAATATACATTAAAATGTATATTTCTGTAAATATAGTGACCATCAATTGTAAACAGTTGAAAGTTTAATCCATAAGTTTAAAAAACTTATGGGATTTCTTAAGTTCTGACTTTCTTAATTTAGGCTTTGCTAAAAAAGTAATGTTATACTGTGGAGCATTAGAACATAATTACATTTTCTGCTCTGCCTTCCACATGACTTAGCTCTCATACTCACACGCATACCATAAATCAAAATAAGATTTTCATTTATTGCATTTCTGTTTAGCCTTTTATATGAAATTATTTAAAGTATATTTACAGCAGATAGAAAAGCATTCATTGAATGTACGAAGATTGTTTCAACTCAAATATTGTAAAACCAAACATATTTTTTAAAGACATGTGTTTGCATGCCTGTATGCTCATACATGAACAACATATGTATAAATAAATGCAGAGATTTAATTTGGACTTATGAGGCATTGATGCTTATAATATCATTACTTCTATGTGCTTTCTGTGTTTTAAGCTATTAAGATATATTCAAGTTGTATTTTAACAGGTTTCTACCTAAATAAACAACTATTTCCTGTCTGTTATCAATCACTGAGCTTTCTGTTTCAGGAATCTGAGACTTGAGAAAAACTTGAAACACAAAATTGATATGGCATCTCAAGAATTAATATATTTTTGGAGAGAAATAGAAGCATGAGAAGAAGACACATCTGTACTAGTTTGAAAACAAACTAGTGGGAGACACCAAGTCAGAATAACAACTTAATAGGGAAATAAAAGGGGGGGGGAAGGAAAAAAAATAAAAGCAGATAACACTGGGTTAAACTGACAGTTAGGATACAACCTGACACCCTGTTAGGCAGGGTGGTGGTAGCAGTCTGGTAGAATGGTGGCTGCAGTCCTCCCAAAGTGGCGATCCTGTAGAAAAAGGGTCTGCTCCTCCTCAGAAGGTCCAGTGGTGGCTATATAGCTCCTGTCCTCTGGAAATCCAGTAGGAAGGGTTATCTCTGGTGTTCAGTCTCAGATTATATGCAGGATGGGATGCTTGGTTCCTCCCTCTGGGTGGAGCATCTCACAATGGGATAATGAGTCATGAGGCCAAGTGTTGATTAGGCTCATTAACAGAAGATAGTCCAGAGGGAGTTATCTATGAGTCAGGCAGCAGGACAATGATGGGCCATTAACAGAAAGATAGTCTGGGGGAGGAGGCAAGGAAACCCTGCCCCACCTGGTTTCAACGGCTCATGAGGATGGTAATAGAATACACTGCAACCCAGGACAACATCTCATTATATAAACCTTCACAAATTATATGTACTCTGTTATAAGAAGCTTGGGAACTGGGCATAGGTGGGGATGTAGCAGGATGCTCTGCCCTGGAATGTGCTCAAGTAACTCGGACAATGCCCTATTTGCAAGGCTATCAGTAGTGGATTGACAAGGGGCATCATGTGCTGGTTTTGGTGTTGAATTATACTAAAAACCAGTCTGCTCACCAATTCCAAATTAACAACATCCTGATAGGCAATGGGAGACATGTGACTTGCAGTCAAACACTTCACACTATAAAAGTGTACTTCATATGGTTATGAACTCTCATATGGTTACGTTCTTCTAACATATTTTTCCGTGGAGTGTGTGAAGATTTCTCTCTTGGGAAGGGGGCAGTCCCCAAGGATGCTCCTCGAGGCTGAGTGAAAGAGATCTGCCCACTACCATTGAAACAGTGGGGATAAAAGAAACTCTCCAACACCATCTTTTAAGTGTTAGAGAATTTCTTTGTTCTGGACAGGATGTTATTCTGGCTGGGATGTGTAATGGAAATCATTCCATCCAAACATGGCAGGATGTGCAGTAGAAATCATTCCATCACACATGGTTTTTTACCAGTTCGTGTTCACGTATTTATACATAGAAAAAAAAACCCAGAGAAATTCTCGTTCATTGGTTCTACATTACACAATTCTTAGTATTTGATCTTCTATTGGTTATTGATCCCTTCACTTTCAATGAAGGCTAATTTGGTCCTCAATTTTTGGTTCTCTTATCAATCTTTTCCCAGACTAGGTATCTCTGATTTGACTAGGGGGGTAATGTCCGTTTATCTCCTCTTATCTTCTGGCTATTCCCAACAGGTTAAACTTTCAGAGTCTAGGAATCTTCTTTTTGTTGAATGAAGCCCATCAGGCCTCACCCAGCGAAACTCAAACCCCCAGTGAACAGAGTCTTTTGAAGAGAAACCTCAATACTCCCCCACCTTGGCAAAGGCAAACAAACCCACGACTAAAATTACTTAAAAGCCAAAAAAAAATTTAAGTTATATCATTTCCAATACTATGAGTATTAGTATGGTGAGTTACATCAATCTCTGCTTAGTAATTGTTTCTTTTTGCTATCCCCTCTTCTTTAATATAATTGCTTTGATATAGTGCACTATCCTATACTATACACTACTAGTAGTTTTAGCTTTTATACTGTGTAGTAAATAATTCTGATTATTATTTTTATCTAATAATTTGTCCTAGTAAACAATTCATTTTTATAAATAAATATATCTGATTTGCCATCATTAATCCTGTGGGACAAAGTTACTTAAACCACTGACAAAGTCTGGGGCTAAGACTGGATCCAGCCACAACCAGACTCCTCCCTGAAAAGGAGTTTAGAAAACAAGGAGGTCCTTTCTGCACCTCGTGGCTCTGCAGCAGGGCTTCTCTAATAAACTTTGCCTAAATTTGCAAACTCCACCCATGACAGGGGTTTGGGTTGTACTCTAGCATTTCCAATTTTTCTGTGACTAATGTTTTTTGGTGGTTCTGATTTGACCACCCACCAATACCTGCCAGGCCAGCTTACCTTCATCATTCTTCGGCTGTCTTTGATGTAACAGCATAGTATGTTGTAGACTAAGTCCACGCATTTGCTGTGATCTGAAATAGTCTGGCACTAAGCTGTCTTGAATGATTTCCAGCCTTTTGCTATGCCTGTCAAAATTATAAAGTTCAGCATGACCAGCATGCATGGACAGTTCTACTGGTTTCAATTGTTCTGAATTTATATTTTGATAACTACTTTTATTACTATATAATGAATACTATATGCTGTTCAGTTGTATATCCTTATTTGCTAACAGAAGTAGAATTTAAAGTCATTGAAGGGGTTCTCTTACCTGCCATTAAAGGTCTGTTTTTTTCAGAAAGGACAATTTCAGAGGGACAAAGGAAGACACAGTGACTTTTAGGAAGGGCTCAGGAGAGAAGAGATAAAAGGCCATGGAGAGCAGGGAGAATAGGTGAAAGCTAAGGTTTCAGGTGAAGCACTACTGCTACAGGCAAGAGTGCCCAAGTGCCTGAGTAAACCTAGCTGTCTCCCAGACCTCTGTCATGAAGACATCAGCGGTTACTGGATGTTACTGACTTACTCCTCACAAGGACTGAGAGGAGCTGTAATCTCCTTCAGTCACCCATGACTGTCCTGCCACTCTGACTGTTTAAGCAAGGTCGTCTGAATGAAAGTGTAAAAGCAAACAAGAGGAATTCACCCTTCTGCATCCACTAGAGAAATTTCATCTTCTCTCCCATTACTCTTCAATTCTTCTTGGGATGAGTGTCTCCTCTCACTTTCCCAGTTCTAAAACGTAGAGATATTTAAAGTATTAACCAACTTACCTAGAAACAGAATTAACTTGTATATTTATGTACTTCAGATAAGAATTGAGTCCAAAATATTCAATGCTTGGAGCCAATTAAGGCTTTAATTAGGAATAAACCAGGAAAGGAATAAGAGATCCACACATTATTGGTAGTTTCAAAGCTCAAAATTACATTTGCAGGGAGGTCTTTGTTCTACATGAAAGCAAAAGAACTATGCTGAAACATTTTTCTCACAGTAGGAGCCTTTTGTCAATTTGCTGAAGAAATTATGCTAAAAACTACACAAAGGCAAGTTTTTCTTACTCTTCCACTTGTCTAAAAACCAGAACTAGACAGAATTAGATAAAACGAAAGGAACCTTTCACCTGAGAAAATCACTGACTTCCATTCAGGACTTCATCAATGCACATTATAGCAGATTAAAAAAATTCTGTTAGCCAGGGGGACAAAGAGACTACACACTAATTATTCCTTTTGATCTTCACTTGCAGGAAGACATCTAACAACTGTCAGAGATAAAGCTTACAATTAGGTAGCTTTTTTAAATAATTAAGTACAGGAACAGAAGCTTTCCCTTGACTTGCCTTTTTTTTTTTTTCACTACCTCTGGCTGTATTATTGCCAAGCTGGCTGAGCAGTCACATCCAGCCATTTTCTCCCTTTGCCTACATACAATCACACTGAAAGTCTGTGAATGAAACTGCAGTCTACCTCAGTAACTAAGGTGACTGAGTTTTCACCTCCATGCTAGGCAGTCATTTAGCAGAAATTAATAATCACTTACCCTTTTAATGAGTCACTAAAAAAAGTCACTTGTTTTCACTTCTGAAAGCTACACAGTCTCTCTATTCAACTATTAAAACGTCTCCTAATGCTATTTACAACTGGAAATAAAAAAGTAAAACAAACATCAACAGCAAAAACTTAAGGGAAAAAATACAAAAACTAAGATGACCTTGAGAAGGTGTTTTATTGCTCAATTAATCCCAGCACATAGTTCTTACTTGTATTTGATCTGCTTTGCATAGAATCCACACCTAATAAAAGTTAGCTTTAATCTAGATAATAGAAACAAGCTAACAAGCACTAGAAGTTAAGTGGTGCCTATCTCAAGGGCTGTCTTAATGACATAAAGAGGACTTACAGAGGAAAGTGTGGAGAGTGCTATAGCAGTGATTTGCTGTGCTGAAGAGCACCCCTAACTAACTCTTTGCTTGTGTTCTCCAGATCTACTATGTCAATAGAAATCAGGAATGATTGGGTACCCTCAAACCTAATTATCTGCCAAAATTTTTTATTTATCTGGAATAGTACTCTTGCTTTAAAGATGTAGATGTAAAATAATGTATTATTTATAGAAATAGATGTATCAGTATACCTTAAAAATGTATTCTTTTTAAAATATTGATTATATAATAAATTCTTCTTATATATAAGTCTACTTAAATGAAATATAACCTCCAGATACTTACATTAATCATAATATAAAAAAACCCTCAGAAATTGTGAACCTCTTCCAGGTTCCCTATTGTGTAAAAATAGCATATATTTAACAAGAATTTACCTTCTGAATTAGTGAAATAGATGGTCAATAATGGGAATGTGAAGAATCATCAACAGAATGCAGCAATTTGAACTAATTTGAGGTAAAGTGTTATCACTTTCTTCTTCTTACTTTCCTGAACCAGTTTTATGCAACCTAAGCTTGCAAACCCATGATTCTAATAAAACTCATCTTCCACAAATTAATCTATCTAATCAAATCTAATCTAATCTAATCTGCTCTAATCTAATCTAATCTTTCACACTAGTCTGATGAAAACTGGACTTGGTCCAATACAAAACTAATTGAAATAATTGGACATTTTTTCCCATTTCAAAAGTTTTGGATGAGATCCCATAAATATAATCTTTGTGCGACAATTTTGTAATATAAAAACCAAATAATTTAAAGAGCTTTAAAATTCAGGGTTATGTTTACAGAACAATCCAGACATATCAAATTATTTTTTCCAGATTAATATCCAGGAAAGCATGATAGTAAACCGGCAATCAGGAATATTAAAAAATCTCATTATAATTGTGCGTACAATTTATTCCTGTATTGGTTTTATGTTGTGTTTGGCTTTATTCTCTGGGAGAAGCAGTTATTTGGTTGGTTGTCTACATTTCAAGAAGGATTCCAAAATCTTGACTTTTACTAAAGTTAATTTAGCTGAAGCAATTTATAAACCATTCAATTGAGCAATATTTCCTATTTGAGTTTTATTGTTACAATAACAAAAGGCTTGGAAACAAGAAGTTTTTTCCAAGTACAACACTACTTTTCTTGCAGTCGTAATGAATTTTGCATATGGTACATGTCCTCTTCTTCTGTACTGAGGAAAGAGACTTGTACGTGTTTGAGAAATAAGATTAAAAATGTCTAGTTAATTCCATGCAAAGCAGACCAAATTGCCTACTTCAAAGGGAGCACTACTTTTCACTTGCAAAGATCAGTCCTATTTGGATACCTAGTCCATAGTGTAACAAAATTAAAATAATCGTTTTATAAGAAGGTGCCACATCTGATTTCTTTCTTAAAGCTCAATTTCTCATGAAACACCCCAAATTATTGCTGACATTCTATTTCTCCAAAAATAATTTTTATGACACATTCTCTGTGCATAGGCACAGATGATACTTATCTCCTCATGCCTCAGCTCTCCACTCCCCAAAAGAGGGGAGTAACAAGAATTAGAAATAATCCCTTGCGGAGAATTAGGAATAATCACTTGAGAAAACACTGACACTGGCTGAAAACTTGCTAGAAAGCAGGTCAACAATCACACACCACTTTTCAAGCCTGTACCATAGTCTGCAGTATATTCATTAGTACAGACATGAGCAAATCAGCTATATTTCAAGAACTGGGTTTTACAAATTTATTACATGAATTATACACAATGATGCATTACCCAACTAAATGCTCCAGCCCTCTGATTTATCTTTTTTTTTTTTTTTTTTTGCTTCTTTTGGTGATTCAGAATTTTCAAGGACCTTGGAAACATAACAGATATCTTTTAACAGTTATTTTCTTCCAAGAAGAACTGCTGAGGGAAAGGAATCGTGAACTGTGGTGCTTTCTCCACTGTGCCCTGGGCACTCTCCCTTAGTGATATTTCAAAGTCAAAATTTTTTCATTACTATGGTACATATTGTTCCTTAGTATATGCAAAAGAATACCAAATGTATTATCACCACTACTATTCTCCTTCATGTTCTTGGGAGGTGGGAAGGAAAGAAAAGAAGCCAATCAGAGATTTCTGTACTTAAAGAGTTCAAAAGCTTTAGTTCAATAACTTGAATCACTTTATACCTTTGAAGAGCTTCCTTTTTTTTCTTTTTTTTTTTTTTGTCATAGGCTTTAAAGAGAAAACATGTTGTCTCCTTGCAACTTGAAAAAAATAAAGTTTTCTCTTACAAGCTTAGCTTTATGAGTTTTATCATCCTTTGAAACAGCCACATTCAGTGCCTCAGGGAAAAGAGAAAGTGATATCTTTCCACAGTACAGGTAAAAGCTTTTGGATATTATTTAGATGCCAGTGATTTTTCTCCCAAGCGCACCTTTAATTGCTTAAGATGGATTATTAATTGCTGTTACAGACTGTTCAGCAACCCTAACAGCTTATTGATGAAATGTTGTCTTCTTGAGGCTCTTGTTTTCCTTTAACATGTTATGTCTATGGCTCATTCATTATGCTATCAATCTTAGCCCAATTTAATCAAATAATTTTTTCCTGTTTCAAATTACACTCTTCCCCTATACAAACAAAACATAGTAGACCCATCACTTTGTGGTTTTTAAAACACTGAGACAGGTTTGTGCATTTGTTCCTACCCTGAACTTAAAATTCATTAATATACAACAGTGCTTCTTTCAAGCTTTATTTATTTTGCTTTGTACCTTGTGCTAGGGAATGTCCAGTTTGTCCCACCCCCCCTCAAGACTGCCTACCTGCCAATGTACCTTAACAACTACATATGTTTCAGTATGTGAAGAGTACTGCTGTGTTCAGATATACCAAGTCCTACTGGTAGTAAAACTAGATTAGGTCAAAAAAGATGGTGTTCAGTTAAAGTGAAGGTAAGGTTGTTTAAGTAATTGCTAAGCACAGTCACAATACAAAAAGATCATGCTAGAAATATTTCCACTCCCTTTAGCTCTCAGCCTTTAGAATTTTTTAATTGCACCCAGGGTGTATGACGTTCAGCTTGAGTAACGCAAAGGACCAAAAAAGAGCATGACAAGAAAAGCACAGAAAATAATCAAACCCAAAATATTTTAAGCAAAGTGAAGAGTTGTCATTATCCTGAAGAAAGCTAGAATGCACAGATCAGTAATAGGTAAAGAAAATTCATGACTGATTAGTATATTCACATCTCAGTGAAAAAACATAAGATGTTTATAATTTATATAAAATACATATTTTAAAAGTATAAATATGAATAAATAATGTGTCCAGTTAATGGACAGAGTAAAACTCCTTCAGATTCAAGATGAGATAAATTGAAGTTTGGAGACTAAAAACTTATTCTTTTTGTTTAAATTGCATATATTAACAATGCTATTAATCTTGTTCAGCTCTGAGATAAGCTTCCTGGAGCAGTGCAGTCTAGGATGGATACCAACAAAAAATTACTGATTCGTTAAAAGACTGGCATCAAAATTATCATGCAAACTACTGGGTTTTTTCAAATTAAATCTGAATCTTTAGAAGTAGAGAGTATAGATAAAAAGGTAGGATTTAAGTTATAATGATGACTTTAAATATCTGACAGTTTGCAATGGCATCTGTGAACCTCCAAAATTGCTAAAGAGATATGATTGACAAGCCTAATGTAATGGGATGGACTGATTTCCATGACAATAATATGCACTGTTACCAGTTCCTCACTCACCACCTATCCAGTTCTTTTATGGATGTTTAATTTAATTTAAAAGAATAACACTTGAAGTCCTTTTAAAGTAACTAAAAATAAACAAGCATGTCTTGGTATAGGCATGTTCAGGTAACAAAGGAAGTACTTGGCCAAAAACATCCAAACCAAAATAAAAACTTGAAGAATAAAGGATATGTGGCACTATAATGTTAACAAATATATTATGGGGCATTTTACCCTATCCATTCTTTCATCTTAACCTCTTTCATTTCAATGCTTTCAACAACAAAAGGTAAAACACAATGAAGGATCCATGTTTTATGTGGAAAGTTGCCAAACTCCATAGAGATTCAAAAGAAACAACATGTCTAGAAAGGATATCTGTGTTTTTTTCTATAATGAATGTTTTTGCATTTGAGAGGATTCATCCCTCATGTATTAAAAAGATAAGCATTTATAATCTGGTTACTAAAAAACAAAGGCAAAAACATCAGGGGCTTTCAAAATGATTGTACGTGAATTTGATCTGCAGAATGTTATTAACACTGCAAGATGAAAAACAAACAGGATGAAAACTTGCAGCATTTTGAGACATAATTATATTCTATTTTTGAAGAACAGAAGCAAACAAATATTTGTTTAAGATTCTGGTCATGCTCAGCTCACAGGTATTAAGTTAGAAAATTTTTAATTCTCTGCAAATACACAGGATAAAGGAGGTGTTAGAGGAATATGAAGTTACAGAGCTCACCACACTTGAATCATATATTTCATTTGGATATGATATAATTTTATATATGGGATTCTCACCTAACACAGGGAGCATTGCTAACTGTCTGACACCAAAAGCAAAAGATTTTGATACTTTTTCATACATGTGTTTCAGTTAGTGCTGCTACCTCCTCTCACAAAATAACCTGCAGGAAAATTATTACTCCTTCAGGCATTCAATATTTGAAACCTTTCTAAGATTTCTCTGGTCTGAAAACTTATGCTGAGCATTTGCAGTTGCTAGGTGATATCCAAGCAGTGGTCAGTAATTGTGATTGAAGACATATTGCTTTCACGGCAAATTTCCATTTCATGATTGGTGTTCAAGAAAAATGAAAGGCATATTTTGGTAGAAGCAGTGCAAGATCTAGTCACTATCAACATATGACAAAGATATAGTGAATGTTCATGTTGTTATAATTCAGTATTGATCAGTTAAATCAAGCATAAAAAACAAGAAAGGAGTGCTGCTGAAACAGATGAGTGAAATATTACATATCAGTAACTATTTTCCAAAAACTCTCTTGATATATTTCTCCATTTTATACATTAATAATGTTCCATCTGTATGACCTCATTGTTAGAAGGATAATAATGTTCTAAAGCTAGTCTATACTCTATAAAGAGTTTGCACTCTTGTAAAGACAAATGTATTCTTGCAATCCTCCTTAAGCATGTGTACATATTTATGTTTGCAATTAGGCTGCATAGTTAGTTTTAGACTGAGACTCCTATCAAAGTTAGAAAAAACATTATATGAGAATATGCTTTTGTTGAACTTTCCTGGCACTTTTTTTCTGTACAGGAAATGAAATATACTTGATTTCCTTTAACCTTCCCCTCAACAAACCACTACCCTTTTCAAGGTTTTTTTTGGGCAGAATGCATCCATGCCAAAAAGTGTTAAGATTGACCTGGAGTTAGTAAGTACATGTTCTAAGTACATGAAACCTTTTTCAGTACTGCAGAAAACATTACGGGAAAGAAACAGCATCAAGGTTTTGAGAAAATGAGAGATGCAAATAAATTGAAACCTTCAGTCCAGATTTGTCAATTGATTTGGAAGAGCATCTTTCTTGTATCCAATGACTGATTAGTAGATGGGAATTAGTGATCAACTGAAACAAACCATTTCAGGAATGACACCAAATTACACAGAGTGCTTGAAATAGACAGAAAAAAAAGTATAAGCTTTCAGTGTTTTGCTGGTCAACTTTAAAAGGAAGAGTAATAGTCTGTGGTTTACAATAAAAAGGTATAATAAGGTATAATAAGAAAAGAGGAAAGCTGTAAACACACAGAGACACAAACCTCACTGACAAATGATAAGGTAGGTGATAAGGAGAACCAAACCTGGTCAAGTCAAACTAATTGATGAAGGTACAGAGAAATCACTATTATTTCTCTATTACTGGACCTAGGACATTGCCAAATGTGATACTAAGGAAAAGAGAAAATCCATAAAAAAATATATATGGTGACACAAACGTGGTAGACAAGCGTAAATGAGACAATGATCCGAAACAAATGAGGTCAAGTCACACTGATGGGCTACCAAGGAACTGCAGAAAAATGAGGAGCTTGCTGCTGATAAGCATGCAAACCTGAGGGTCCAGGATCTTTCCAGGGGTCTTGGAGCTATGCAAACTGATGATGAAATGTGCACTAGAAGGGGAACAGGGAGGAAGAAAGTTGGACTAGAAATACAGGCGTGAAAGAGGTCAGTCACTTGTAAAACAGAGCTGGTCAATGTTCTTGTCTCACTGAGCCCTGCACCTCCTCACCACAGTCTGTTCTATCTTCTGGTAAAACCTCTTCTTGACTATCTCTGTGTAATCTCCTATGCTCTGTGTCTGTGTATGTGTGAGTGCTGCAGGCACCGGGTGTCAGCTACTGGCAGGACCAGTGTGAATGGATCTGGCATCAGCAGCAGGAGTCAGGTCAAAAGTGTAGGCTGTGATCTGGTCTGGGGTGGGCCAGACAGAAGGGGCCTTGTCAGTACTCTAGGGATCCACTGATGTGCATGTTTGTGTGAATCAAGAGTGTGTTGAGTGTGTGCTGTCAGTACTGAGATTCAGCCTCTACCAGAGAAGGGGAGTTGTCTGTCTGTGCAAGTGTTCATGTCAGTCCTGCAAGTAGGTGATGTCAAAGGCAGCTCCTTGTCTGTGTCACCATCCTGTGTGTGTCTGTGCACACCCTTTTTAGTATCAAGCACAGAATAAGTTTCTTGTTACATTCTCTGTTCATTGATTTCTTTTTATGGCTAATTTAGTGTTAGGTTATCTGACACCTCAAACATAATTGAGAAACAATAAAGAAAACATACTAATAAATTTCTCAAATTATTAGAGCTCCCCCAGTCACCTCACTGGAGTAGGCCATCTCTGCTTGCATAATTGTTAACTTAAATCAGAGAGACAACTGACAAAATCATTAAATACTTCCACTATATTGAATATCCAACTTGATTTCCCCAGGCTTAAAAAGTCAGAAATTTAGAGCTAACTGATTAATCATTGGTAAGATGGCCAGAAAGGTTAGCAATTATTCAATTCACAATTTATCAATAGTTTGTCTTCTCATTTCCATTCTCTGCTTCCAATTTGGATGTCAAATGTGCTTTAATTTATGTTACCAACAAACAGCATCCCATTGAAATGGAGTGTGATGTATATACTCTCTGTTGGAAGTTATAATAGCCTGGTGGAAACCACATAGGTCTAGTTGGAGTTTCACAAAACTTGACCTAAATTCCCCACCATACTGTCACATTAGGAACCCAGGTGATCCTCTTAGGGCTGTAAATGTTTTATGTCAGTGGTATTCTTCAGAGCAAGACACAGCTCAGATGCCTTACCTTGCAATCTACGGAAACTAACTGAAAATACAAGTATCAAACAAAATACTTCTTCCTAGTTTGAAACTTGGCAATTCAATCATTGAAATGTAAATTTAGAATATCTATTTTTTAACATGAAACTTGAAAAGGGGGAAGGGTATAACAAAGGACTTTTTTTTTTTCACTAAGCTTAAAAAGGCAAGTAAAAAATGCAGCTACTTAGCTTTGGGTTCTTTTAGTCACTAAAAAAAAAAAAAAAGCGTTGGAAAACAAATGCCAAAAGTGAAAAAAAACTGTATTTTGACTAATAAATCCAAGTTCTATCATCTGGTGAAACACTGCATGTAGGAAACAGTGAGAAAAAAAGATGTTTCCTCTGTAAGAGAGAGGAAACTGGATAGTGATCTGCAAACATAATATATAGCTCTAGAAACATTTCTACTGTGCTCCACAGCTACTGATGACATCTCTTGACTTCTTCTTCTGGAAATATAAAACTGGCAGAAAATCCAGCCACTGGACAACATATAATCATAAAATCAAACAATCATAGAAATCTCAAGTTTGGAGGACTCACTAAGGATCATTGAGTCCAGCTTCTTGCCCTGCACAGGACACTCCCAACATGAACACTGGAAGTTCATAAAGGAAATAATGCAGTACAATATAACCACAATGTTCCAAAAAATCATGTAAAACATACATACTTATATTAAGGATTTGTTTGATAAAACCAAAACCAGAGTGTGACACAGATTCCTGCTTTTAAATTAAGATATTGGAATATGATACTGCTTATATAAGCACCTCAGATGCTTTGTGAAAGGAAAGCTAGTATACATTAGAAAAATTACACTGCAGTAAAAAAACATGGAACATGGAACTGTGAAGGAAAAGAAATAATGACATAAGTGAATGCCCCATTTACATAAACTACACCAGAGAATTTATATTGAAATAAATTTTAAACCATGAGGAAAAAATTGTGTTTATTCTTATTCTTGTCATTTAACATGCGAGAAGTAGGATGTAGTGGGCTTGCCAGGCACCCACCAAAGCTGCTCTATCACTCCCCTCCACAGCTGGGCAGGGGAGAGAAAATATAACTGAAGTTCATGAGTTAAGGACTGGCAGAGATCTCTCACTGAATAGCATCACAGTCAAAACAGACTTAACTTGGGGATGTTAACTGAATTTTATTACTAACAAAATCAGAGCAGGATAATGAGAAGTAAAATAAGACCTTAAAGACACATTCTCCCCCCACCTCCCTTCTTCCCAAGGTCTACCTCCTACTCCAGCAGCACAGAGAGACAGGGAATGGGGGTTATGGTCAGTTCATCACACATTTTTTCTCCTCCTGCTCAGGGAAAGGAGTCCTTGCCCTGCTCCAACATGGAGTTCCTGCCACAAGTGAGAGTTCTCCATGAACTTCTCTAATGTGAGTCCATCCCACAGACAGCAGTCCTCCACAAACTCCAATTCACTTTTCCATGGAGTGCAGTCCTTCAAGGACAGGCTGTTCCAACGTGGATCCCCCACAGGGTCACAAGTCCTACCAGGAAACCTGCTCCACCATGGGCTCCTTTCTTCGTGGGTCTGCAGGTCCCTGCCAGGACCTTGCTCCAGGACAAGTCTCCCATGGGGGTCACAGCTTTGTCTCAGGCATCCACCTGCTCCAGTGTGGGACTCTTCCACGGGCTGCAGGTGGATCTCAGCATCCCCGTGGTCCTCCATGGGCTGCAGGGGCACAGCTGCTTCACCATGGTCTGCACCACGGGCTGCAGGGGAATCTCAGCTCCGGTGCCTGGAGCACCTCCTCCTCCTCCTTCTCCACTGACCTGGGTGTCTGCAGAGTTGTTCCACTCACATATACTCACTCTGCTCTTCTCTGGCTGCAATTCCATCTGCACAGTAACTTTCCTTCTTAAATGTGTTATCTCTGAGGTGCTACGACCATTTCTGATTGGCCCAGCCTTGGCCAGCAGCACATCCCTTTTGGAGGTGTCTTGCATTGGCTCTGCTGGACATGGAAGAAGCTTCTGGCAGCTTCTCACAGAAGCCACCCTGTAGCCCCCACTACAAAAGCCTGGCCATATAAAGCAAGTACATAGGGGTACAACAATTCAGTAACAACAGAAGGATGGCTGGAGAAGCCAGTAATAAGTCATCCAATATCTGTTTTTCATGTATCAAAGAAGAGGCAACTAGAATCACATAGGACACAGTTAATGAATGTTAGACAGCATTAAGAAAG
The DNA here is from genome assembly GCF_000691975.1 of Corvus brachyrhynchos. Classification (NCBI taxonomy): domain Eukaryota; kingdom Metazoa; phylum Chordata; class Aves; order Passeriformes; family Corvidae; genus Corvus; species Corvus brachyrhynchos. The sequence continues at coordinate 1,515,516 of NW_008240046.1, forward strand.
AAATGGAAAATACCACTATCCCACTGACTCATTTCAAAGTACATTCACCTTCAATGTTCTATTTAATCCAGACATGCAAAAACAAATTCATATGAGATTCAGATACTGCAAAACCAGAACAAAGATGCACTTTGAATACTCAAATTATCTGATGTATAAACTATGCTGGTAGCTTTGAAAGAACAAACATGAGATCCATACCCTCATGGAGAGCTGCCTGAGAATCAGAAGGTCAACCTGGCATCTAAAGTGATACCAGGGGCCAATATTTGTACTAAATTTTGTCCACCATGTTCCATGGCTGTGAAAACAGTAGGCAGGAAATGTAATCAGAGCTTCTCAGTGATAAGATATGGGCATTAGCAGGTAGCAGGTTTAAAGATCGATAGAAGCCAATACATTGGCACACATGCTGTGCCTGTGCTTGTGCAGGTAGCTCATATGGGTGCTGACTGGGATGCCTCAAGTACACCTTGGCTGTCCTCCTCTCTCCTCCACTGGATCCTCACTCTTAAAATGTGAGTGGCACCATTAAGGAGCTGTGGCACAGCTACTGCTGATTATAGGTAAGAAGACTGAAGGGTACTTCTCAAGGAAAAGAAGGAAAGAAAAGTGAGCTGAGAATATTGATTACATGAACTTTTCATTTCCTACTGGGCAGAGAAGTCCAAGTGAGAATTTGCAGGATTGACAACCTTTCATAAACTAACAAACAAGTACAGAACAATGAAGTTCAACTCTTTCTGTCAGGCAGAAATATAAAGAATGGACTTCCATAATCTTATATGAGTGTATTAATACATGAATGAAAAGGCAGTGCAACTGGTCAGGGATAAGCTGTCTAATTCCCAAGGTCGCCAGATGATTTAGACGTGAAGTTTTATTTTTCAAATGTACCTAAGGATCCCAATTGGACAAATTGATGGGGAATTAAATTTTAAGTCACTTTTCCATTATCTTCAAAATGGGACCAAGAATATTTTGGAAACATCTGGTGACTTAAGAATGTGGAAATTAAAATACTGATCCTCTCAAAAATACTGACACCTAAACAACACTACATCCTTAATAGGGAAGGAAAGATACTAAAATTTATCAAATATGTGTCATTACAAAACATTTCCTGGAAGCCTTAAGAGGAACAGAGATCCTGATGATGCTATTCTCTTCATCTGCATCTAGCCCTTTTTAAACTATGCTGAAAAAATTTTGCTGGTGGACATTTTAAAGATGAAAAGAGTGGACATCATCTATAATTTTCACCACATGGGAAAGTTCATGGTCTCCAGCAGTAAAACAATTCAGATGAACTGCAATAATAACCTCACAAATCAATACATCTTTTAGGCAGAGTATTTTGTAACATTGACCTATACCATCTGATGCACTGAATATATTTTTCTTTCCTGTTACAAATGAATCATTCTAGAATCCCATTAAAGTTGTTACTGTACAGAAAGTAACTATGGCACTAAGTTATTAGTCATCAGAATCTAAACAAATTTGATGAATTTCAACATAGATTTTGGCTTTGGTATGATTTCACTTTATACAGAATCCCTGTTGTAAAGTATTTGAACCTTGATAGTGCGTCCCAGCCAAACCATTTTTAGTTATTTTTACCAGAACCCTCAGAGTGAGACCAGGCTGGAATTACCCTCACTGGCTTCACCTGGCCTTTCCACCGTCAGCTGCAGCACATCAGCCCCAAGAGAGTTTTTAAGCTCCAGTCTAAAGGCTTGAGAGGAGAGGTGGGATAGGCTTATAGCTGTTTATTCTCTTTTGCTGTCTGGCTGTTTGGCTTTCCTGGACTAAGTTGGCTGCTGATCACTGGATGGGTTTTGTTGCTATCATCATCTCAATGCTACTTGCCTGGATCAGGAGCCCCACCTGTTAGAGTCCTCAGGAATTCATCAAGGACTGAAAGGTAAACTGTGCTAAATTGGAAAAGACTTGGGAAAGAAGCTGAAAAACTAAATACCAAGACAGCAAGGAATAGATAAAAAAGGACTGTGCTGCACTGGATTAAAGCCAATCATGTTATCAGAAAAGTGTGTGCGGAGCTGATGGACAAAATAGAGGGATCAATCAAGCAATATGGGATCTCATGCACAGCGGTGGCAAAATGTATATGTACTGTATTATGGATAAGTTGTAAAATGTATAGGTAGAGTAACATGTATAAGTAGCATAAGATAAGCAAGTAATATGTATAAGTACTGTGTTATGTAGAAGTTGTAAAAGGTATGAGTAAGTAAGATGTAGAAGTAGTGTGATATGTGGAAGATATAAAATGTATAAGTAAGTGAACTGTGTAAGATACGTATAAGTAGTATAAGATAAGTAGGTAGAATGTAAAAGTAATCAAAGTGCCTAAGCAGGGTATGATGTCAAAGTTGTGAGATGTGAGTGGAGTGTATTTTAAACAATAGGAAGCTTCTGTGAAATCATATTGATTTATTGATCAGAAGGCATGACTTCCTGCAAATCCCTGAAAGCAATATGTACTTGATTGATGGAATCTGTTTGTTCTGTTCTAATAAAACAAGCTTCCTCTGTCCTTATGCTAAAAACAGTTGAGGAGCAACACAGTAATATTGCAATATTGCTGCCAAGAAAGTCATAATAGGCACATAGTACCTGAAAGGCCACTATAGTCCCTGAGATTACCTTGGCTGCAGCACAGTGCTAAAAACATCAAGGTTGTGATTTTGATCCTCATATGGGCTATTCACTTAAGACTTGGATTCCATGTGGGTACCTTCCAACTCAGAATGTCCTGTGTTCCCATAAAAATTTAGCACCATGACACCTGTTGCACACATGCAGAGGAGAAATACTGCCCTTGAATTCTTGTCTTTTGCCTTTTTTTGTCTTTTTGTTTTCCAGAATTTCATATCTGTATAGTATAATCTTTCATTCCCATTTAAAGTATATTCAGACACAGAAATCAATGGTGTTGACAAATCCAACCTTCTGAAATGTTTCAACTTGTTTCAGTGGAGAATGTTTTTTTTTTTTGTTTTTTTTTTTTTTTTTCTCCAGAGAGTGTCCGATTCCAGTTGGTCGTGTATTGCTATCAAACAAGGACCAGACAGAATGAAACACATATGGACCTGAATTTTCCCTTGTATTATTCAGGTTGTTTTTCATGGGGACATATTTTGTTATAGATCTTATTGACTCTTTTTTTATGAGGTATTACAAGTTCAGCCTCTAACAGTTCATCCCATCTTTGAAGAGAAGTTCTAAGCACAGGCTTGTTGAATGACGCATTTAAGACTAAAGACAGAGATGCCAGTGACCCAGAGAGCATGTTTAGCATGCGAGTCAGAAGACCTGCAGTGTCTCTTCACACACACACACACACAAGAAAATAATTTAAAACCTCCTCATGGGAAGAGATCTTGGAAACTGCAGCATTTTTTCCCCTAAACCACAAACAAAATCTGAACTATTTGGAGGACTTTCATCCTGATTAAATATCCCTTATGCATTTTACATTATATTGCTGTTAAAAATAATGTCAGAAACTCAGGACTTCAGTTAAATTCCCACCTTCAGGTGAACACTGAAATGCGTAAACCCCAGTATTACACATACTTTTCCTTTTTTGTTGTTTTTTAATCTCCACAGCGCTTCTAGTCTACATGGAAGCAGAACCTGAATAAGAAGGGTGCAGGAAGTTTCTGTTCCCAAAGGACACTAGAACTGGTGGGAAAAATACCCAGTCATGGTGGAAGGTCTTACAAATGCTTCTGATGTAAATTTTCTATTAACAACAGTTAGGGTCACTCATGTAGATTTTCTGAATCACCAGTATTTAGAGTGAAATGCTTATCCCTTGTAACTTTTAAAAACATATAGCACATTTGTGATCTAGAATTTGTAAAACATATATTCATCTGTTGAATTTAGCCTCTCTTTTTGTTCTTCCAAAACAACTGTACACATAGCAGGTGCGACCTTCCAATTATTTTGTATTTAAAATTGCTTCATAAGGTGCAGGGTTTTTTCCTTTACTTTAAGGGTTACAAGAATTTCTGAACAATGCAGGTGAAAGTTTGCTGTATGATATTACTCCTGCTCCCTAAAGGAGTGATAACAGAATTCAAGTGTTTTACCAGAATATTATTTCTCAGTGTGATAGAACAGCAGTACTTCATCAAATTAATCATGATACACTAGACATGGGATAGGATTATAGATAACACAAGTTATTTTCAATTAGAGTACACATTGTGACTGATTTACTTGCATAGCTCTATATCTGAATTAAACTTTTATTCTTTAATAATTAAACAGTGTTGTCCTCATGGCCTTTTAACACTAGCATAGAAACATAGCATGCAGGTTTAAATATTATACTTTCTCTCCAAGGCTATCAAGGTATATAGTAGCATAGTTATTTGAATTCATTGTCACAGAGGTACAAATTGATTTTACCAGCCTAGGAAGATTTAATTCATTTAAAAAGCATGTCAAGGAATAAAATTTGTCAAGAAATTGCATCACTGTGACACAAATAACTTAGTTTGAAATTAGTAATAAAATACTGAGTATCTATTAAATCGCAGATACATAGTTTAACAAGCAGATTTTGCATTCACTCTTTTAAAGTTTGGGATCAATTCTCATTTATACCAAACTCTGGTTTGAATAAGAGGTCACCTAACAAATAATACCTTTTGCATTTTACATAAAAAGACAGTTGAATTAATAGTGATAGAGTGACACATTACTTCAGCATAATAAAGGTGCATTAGCTTAAATGAAAAGCACAGCCTTTTATTTTCCTTAATAGAACTAAAATATCAAGGAAGAAAACATCAAAATTCAAATCTACCTGCATGCCCCATTTGACACTTAGTGAAGTACAAAGCCTGAGAAAGTTAATCTGTGAAGATACTGAAGTTAACAGTGTGCTTCAGCAATGCAATTTTCAGCACAGGGAGATCCTTTTCTATTTTTTGAGACTTATTGTACCAATAAGGAATTTTCATCAATTTGGCAACATAGGACAAATAAAAAATATTTCCATATTTATTGTATTTTCCTGTTCTCTATCTATTGCAGCTATCATAGCATCTCAGATATGTATAACTAGAACAGATTTCCAGAATGACAAAATCCATGATCCATCAATGTCTTATGAATGAGTATTTATGGGAGATATTTGAAAATTACATTTGATTTTCTGAGATTGATCAGAGATTTCAAAAATGCCCATTGAGTTTCTGTAACACTGCCACTCTTTCTGACTGACCCCTCCTCTAAGCAAGATTTTAATGTATACTCAAGTATAGCTTTTTCTAAAAAACAAACAAAAAACAAAAAAAATTACCTTAAACTGAAGAGGAAGACATGAGAATGTCTGCAGTCAGTTGGAGACAAAAAGATAAGACCCTAAGAACTGTTAATTTTAGTGATAATTTTCTCATTCTATAAGACCTCACAGAAACCTTTATTACACTGATTTCCTAAAATTCAAAACTGTTTGATATTTTGATACATTTTAGAAGGCTGAGAAAGATGATTGCTTTTTATCTTCTCTTAATCTGGAATAGGCCTGGACAAATGCAGAATAAAATTAATCAACATAACTCTCCAGCTGAGCAAGCTCTATGGAAAAATATTGGTCACATAGCCTTACAGACAAAAACCAATAATAAATTAAAAAGCTTTCAGTTGCTTTCAGCTAAAAACTGGTAGACAAAGCAAATGATTACTCAGGAGATTATATGCTTTATAAAATACTATACATACAAACTTTAACACAGAAACAATATTAAATTATTACAAGGGAACAGAATTCTAATTATCATATTAGAAAAAAAAATTGAATCAACCCTAGGAACATAACATCATGATTAAAAACAAAATGAGGCTACCCTGTGAAAGCAGTACTGCACTATTTCATCTTCCTGTGTGTATATTGGTTTAACAAATGTCTCCATTCACACTTCCACTTCTTAATAGGATCACCCTAACTACAGTGTGTTTGGTGGTGCAGTGCAATCCTTCCAACTCAAAATCGCTCTGTAAAACAATCTCTTCCTACTGGCATTATATCATTTATTGCATCAGCCAGAGAGGACAGACCTGTTTCATTAATTTCCAGCATTGCCGGTTCAAAAGTTCATTTCAAATTTTGATGGAATTTTCATGTCTGCTCATCAGAGACTGAGAGTTCTAGAGAGCACAGGAAAGGTGTAATTGAAATAAATGTTATTTTTGGTAGACAGATACTTTTTCATGGTTTGTTTGTTGGGTTTTTTTTTTTTAATATGTAAAGATGTCTCTCTAGCTAGAAAAAGATTTAAAGTTTCTTTTAAATATAATCTGCTTAGGAAGCAAAGTGCAAACAAAAAAGCTTCAGACTAAGGGGAAAGAATCCATACTCTTTTCCTACAACCTGAAAATACAGTGCAAGTGATTTACAAAATCACTTTTTTTCTTTTTAATCCTAGGTTTAATACAGAACAAATTACCTATCAGATAGTTACTGATTTGACTTTTCCATAAAGAACAAATGCTGAACTGCACAGGAGAGCTGATGCACAGGCTGTCTCCATCTGGTGATTAAAAAAAGTGTGATTTATTTCAGATACAGTAATGAGGGATTAGGAGGGGATGAGGCAGAGAATTTTCTGCCTCAGCATATAGTAAGGCTTCTATATGCACAGGCATAACAAAGAATGGAACAGAGGCGAGAGAAACACAGAAGAGCTCCAAACACAGCAAACTGTGAATGCTGTCAGTGCGGCATTCTTCCAAACTATTTAAGTATTTGGTAATCCATGTACACACAAATCTGTTAGGAAAAAACAAAAAAAACTAATACACTGGCCAGGGATATTTACCTTTAAGTAAATTATATGTTTACTATAGAAAAATATAGGAAAACTATTTATTTACTACTGTCATGCAGAACTGTTCATTCATGCTCTTACCCTGATGGTGTCCTACTGTCATGAAGGCACTTGTTATAGGTGCAAAAAGACTGGCCACCATGTGGTGCAGCTGATACCTTTTCTTTCATTGTAGCAGCTGCTCATTTGGTTTTCTCTCTCCCTTTGACCTCCTATGCCCCAGACCCACTGAGGATTTCTGTTACTTCACCTATGCTAATAGCTTAGGCCACCCTTTGAGTGGGTGGAAATTCCTGTCATGTGGACAGGCTAGGTTGTCAAATGTGTAGTAAAAATACATCCAGTAACTTTCACTGTATCATCATGCTTGGATTTTGTCACATTGGTAGTATGACAGAGACTTTAGAAGAACAGAGGTCAGCAGGAAAGGAAAATATTGCACAATCCCCTTGTTTTCTGAAGTTTTAAATCCTTTTCAAACTTGAGAGGAAAAAAAGTTTGGAGTAAAGAGAAACAAGCCCAGTAAGTTGTGTCCCATTTTCCTTAAAATCTATGCTCAGAGGATTTCTTGCACAGACCTTTCTTCAATTTTCTGTTCTCTGTGGAGGCACTTTTTTCTAAACACAGACAAACCATGCAACTTCTTTAAGCATCACCTGCCACTCATGACAAGCACAACATCTTTTGCTGCTCATTCAGACTCGTGATTATTTTCTAATTTGTTTCCCCCTTGCTGCTCCGCTGTCAAAATATTCTAACATCTCTTTAACTGCTGTTTAATAACTAACAGCAGCTTCACATATTTTAAAGAACAGAGGAAGACTATTTATTTTATTACTTCCTCAAAGACTAGCACAGTGAATAATCATGACTAAAGGTAATGAATATTATCAGTCAGTGGGCTGCATTTTTCTAGTCGCTCCCAGCTCCTGGGATTCTCATAAAATTATCTGTAATTTTACTGCAAAAATAGGAGCAGTAATCTGTTGTATCACTTAAGACAAATACATATTCTTGCTATGAAAAGTCACACCACAAGAGTAAGTCTATTGACATAGTCTCCAATTTATTTCAATGAAAATAGTAATGCATCACAAGAGTCCTGGCAATTTCACATTCACTTTAACTGCTCCTAATGCCTTTTTAATTTTGATTCTCTCAAAAAGTAATCATAGAATGCCATAACTGAAGTTTTCTACCAGGATTAAATCAACAACCCCATCCTTGTGTGGAAAAAAATGAAACTATTTAAGGATGGAAGAAAAATGTCTTTGTCTCACACATCAAAACCAACAGCAGCATAGAGCACACTTTTTGTAGCATTGTCTCCAAGCAGAAAACTTTCCTCAGCTGCAACTTTCCAAATATGAGTATTCTTCCAGCACTAGAAATTAATTTACATTTCAGTTAGGAGCCTGAAAAATACTGTTAAGAATTGACTTTCTCTTTAAGAAAGGTGACAAGAATCACACCTATGAGCTAGCTATCATGCAACTCTGCAATATCTCTAATGTAAAATTACATTATCAAAGTAAATTGGAGATGTTGAGTAAGATTACTGCTTTGTCCTTTTAATAACTTTTAATAGCAGAACACATTAATAGTATCACAGTTCATATTGAATCCACTAAAAAAAAGAAAATCACATTACAGAATGCCTGAAGAAATTTCACATATGTTGCATGCTGTAAGAAATGTCACCTCATGTACTTGCTATGCAGTTATAGATAACTATTTCTGATGTTCTCTCCACACTTCATTTGCAGTGCCACTGAAGAAATCAGGAAATGTTAAATTAAATGAATCTTCTGAAAATCAGGGAACAGTCACAGTAGGCATCTCAGGCATTATCTTGGGATGGTAAAACTGTGGGTTTATCATAGCAGTGCCAACAGAAATTGAAAAAAATATTATTATCCCGTTGAGTCATGAACTTTAGAGACACTATTGCAACCCCAGGACACTTAATTCTCTGTGCAACAAGCCATTATCTGTTGTCTCATTGCTACAGGCCTTACTAAAAAGTCACCCCCATCTTTCTTATTACACTTTGAATCTAGATGATACAACAGGGGTTCATGAGCATTTCATTATTGAATACTATTGTTCACACAATAGTACTCATGCTGTACATGCACACATTTTTGTGGCTGTAAGAATTTTGACATGAAGCAATATTCCTCAGAAAACTCAAGTTAATAAATCACTGGTTTCTTTTCCTTTTGTTGCGATCCAGTTTAAACCCTGAAGAGCAAAGAAAACTAGGGTTCTGTGTATAAAGCGGAAAGAACGTAGAAGGTTCAAAATATATCCAAAAATGAGATGTTGGTGCCAAAAAATTGGTATTTTTTATTTAATAGTAAAAGAGGCAAGGAGAAAGAAAGAAAGACAGAAAGAAAAACAGAAAGAAAGAAAGAAGGAAGTATGGGTGGGGGTGGGGGGACAGGGAGAGGTGACAGGGGTTAGGTGGAAGCATATCTCCCATCCGAGGGTCCGGATGACATCTCGTTGCTCCCCTCCATCTGGTCTTTGGGTGGTGAGGGTCCCCCGTCATTGCCGTGGCCACGCCACCACACACCACCACACCGCACGCCAAAGAGTACAGAATTCCGTGGATTAATAAACGCTTTGGGCCAGGTGGGAATGCCCATGTGCCTCCCTTGCAGGGGCTGGCTTAACACACTGTCCCTTGCAACACTGAGGGTCTGTTGCATCATCTCTGGTGCTCTGGTGCAGGGTCTGGGGACCTCTTTGGGGGGGCCTTTGATGGGCCATGTCACCCCCTTCTGTTGTGG
>NW_008240046.1:1525250-1528863 GCF_000691975.1 Corvus brachyrhynchos
CGTGGGGGAGGGCGAGCCACCGCGCCTCTGACTGGAGGCTTTTCCAACACACACCCAAAGCCTCTCTTCCCCCACCCTTTGGTGGGAGGGTCTGCACAAGCCTGGCAGCTGATAGCCCTGGGGCTGTGGTCTCCACCTTGGAGGTGTTAAGATTGTGCTCTGTGAATGTCCCCAGCCCTGAGTTGTTACTTTATCTTCATCAGCGACCCGTGTAAGGCCTCAGTCAGGGCCCCATTCAGGGTGTGGTGGTCTTCTCTGCAGCTTTTGTAATACAATTTTGAAAGTCCTAAATGAAAATGTTTAAATTATAATATTTCAGTCTCTGACACCTTCTTTAAAAAATAACTGACCTAGCAAATCTTCATCCCAGAGAGTTTTTTGTAAAATAAAAAGGCTTGGTCACTATTTGAATGCAACCTTACACATTCAATTAAAACCAAATTTAAAAACAACAAAGCAGAGAAGCCCTGAACAATTGGACAATAAACTAGTTATTTGACTGTCTTGTAAGGAGTGTTCCCACATTCCTCTTTTGCTCATAAGAAGATTTGAGTGCACCAGAGGTCCTTTCCAGCCAGTAATCCTATGACTAAGTCTTCTCCACCTAACTCTTTCACACGTCTCACTGAAAACACAGGCATTCAGAAGACACAAAGCATATTTGCATTGGAGGGCTAAGGACACAGATACACAGTTCTTCATAAATTTCCCTGTTTTCTTAAAACTAAGTCCACTCAGATGGGGAATGACGAATGCCTTTGTCAGCTCCAGTTTCTTCAAGCAGTTGACTCCTTACAACACAAATACAGGACACACTACCTACACCAAGAGAGTAAATCAGAGAACTGGGATTACCGCTTTTATACCCATGTAAATATCCACGTGTAGCATAAAAGGGAAGGCACATAAAAGTAGGCAACACTTAAAGAGTGAAAAAAGTACTGCAGAGATACTACTATTTTTGTGACTGATAACAACATATACTACTAATTTCATCATTATTAGAACAAATTCATTTCTCTTTCCTTAGTATACAGATGCAGGGAAATTAGGGTTGTCCTTTTCCTTTTGGTTTATTTTAAATTTATTATTTCTTGATATATATGCTCATCTATGTAAAAAGGTCCTTCCCAAGTCATATTAGGTCTATGATATTTTGTTGTTAGAAACTTCTGTGTCTGTGGTGGCTGGTGAACATACACTACAAAAGACAAAGATTCTCAGTAAGACGGGTCCCTAGTACCACAGGCGCCACTTTACGTTAGGGTGACCAAACAGGCTTCTCCCAGGATGCATTGTTCTGTTATGTTAATCTATCCCAGTTTGGATTCCCCATTGGTCCCCGTTCCCTAGTCCTGCCTTTTCCCTGCCCCCGGATAAAGCTGTGGGCTTCGGGATCATGTTGGTATTTGCCTCTGCAACCTTTGACGGTGTAGCAGCAATAAGTGCTCCTGCCAGAACGCACCCAAATGCCCTTCTTGACTCTTTGCTACCGACTGTAATACTGAACCCACCCGTGCGTCTGTGGGTGCACGCGGGACCCCACGGAGCCAGGCTGGGACAGTATTATGTGTCTCCTTGCTTGTCTGAAAGCTGTTTAATGGTCTTCTGCTTTCTTTGTTATCTTGCTTGCTTGAAATAATAGGATTTTTCCCTACCATTCAATATATTGAACCAAAACAAACAAGCTAAGGAAGCTCTCGGAAGCTGGTGTACAGGTTAATGCTAATGTTATTCATGACATTTAATGCACTGGTATTCAGTTACTGCCAGAGATGTCGTAACAGTTGTCAAATGTTAGTTGGCAGCTATTAGTTGATCCAGTGGTTACTCACCAAAATACAGTACTCAGACTATGAAATAACCAATAAAAACCACTAAAATAAGCTTATTAACTTATGAGTTTTATGAGCTTCGTTGGGGCTTAAAACCAGGTTTATGAGCTTCATTGATGCTACTGAAAATACTCTTGAACCAGTATTTGATAAAAATAATGTGTATATGAGGCAATAAATGTCTAGACTGCTTGGAAATTAACAGCTTTTTTGTAAGAATATTCCTCCAGATACCACAGAAAATATGCTGTTCAGCACCACTGAAAGAGTTAATAGAAAATAAATTGACCCTCAAAAGTCACTCAAGGCATAAAGTGACTATATTTGAGAACAAATTATAAACTCTAATGGCTCAACTCTAAAAGGGAGTTTTTCTTTATTCTGTAAAAAATCCTTTAAACACCACTTCAGCAAACCAACTTGAAGAACCACAGTATGCAGACAGTAAAAGTTAACTTTGAATACTAAAATGAACACTCTATATTGCTCCCATTACATCCTTGGATATATTGAGGGGATTTATGATCTTTAATGTGATTCAAAACTAAAAGGTGGAAAAGCCATGAAAATAGCAGATGCCAGGCTACTGGTGTCACAACAAACTATAGCACAGGATCTTCTCATAAGTACAAATAAATCCCTTGTGCATCTTCACAGGCTGTTGCATTTGTAGCTGAGTGTTTCCAGTTTGGTTTGTGTCTCCCATGTGAATAGGCAGTGGAAAAGCAGCATCATTTCAGCTAATAAAAAATGTTCAAACTAAAATTGGCTGCAGTACCACAAAATAAGACAAAAATAGTTTATCTATTGCTTGAAAATTGCTAAATGTTCTATGATGAAGCTCACAGAAGGTGGGTGTATTTACAAGTTTGAAAGATCATATTTTATATAATACACAAAAAAGAACCTAAGAAAACACAGCAGAGCAATAGATGTTCCAGCTTCATTTAAAAAATATATTAAATTTCTCTGTAAGGATTCAGCTGAACAAGTCATAGACAAATCTACCATGTTAAATGTAGGCTACTAAAAGCTACAAAATACAAAATGTTCATTCGTACCTCCAAATGGAAAGGGCAGTATAAATGCACAAATGTTAGGCCTTAGAAACAGTTACTATAGCCTTGTCACCCTGTGTCCAAAAGCATGACAACTTTCTGACCTGTAACATCAGTGCCATCAAGGAATTCTCGTGGATTCAGCCACTTTAGAAACAGCTGAACTTCATTCAGTTGCATGGCACATGTGTTACCAGGAAGCTAGTGCTCAGTGCCATGCCAAGAACTTTAGAAATAGTCAAACTTTTGTGGAATCAAAAAATATTAACCTAAGCTGGTCAAATTTTAAATTTGATAAAATTTAATAATACAACTTTTTAAAATGTTCTCAACATTCTAGAACCTTTTTATCTGTATTACAAACATAGAATTCTGTTTCAAATTAGCAATCTGCCAGCCATACATAAGAAGACACATATGTTTATAAATACTCTTGATAAAGTGTCCTGTCCCGTTGTAAAAGGGGAGTTAGGGAGGATTCTTTTTGATAGATTTCTCGGGCAAAATTACAGCGCAAACGTGTCAATAATTTGTCTGAGAACTGTTTATTGATAAAGAAAGGTAAGTGCTCCTACCAAAGGGGGGATGGAAAGGGAGCAAAGAGGAGAAAAGAGAGGCCGAAGCAGAACGCCGGGGCAGAACACCGGGGCAGATCGGTACCGCTGTACCCCGGGCGCGCCGGCAGCTCGGCAGACGGAGCGTGTGTGCCGCAAGCTGGGA
>NW_008240046.1:1529226-1531774 GCF_000691975.1 Corvus brachyrhynchos
CCTGCCGTGGGGGCTGCCAGGCGAAGCCTCCCCGGGGACAGGGCTCCCAGCACGTGTGCAGCCCCTGGAGTCATTTTCACCTCATGTATAACACATGTTGAGGCATAAAGAAAAATCAGACTGGTCCCTCTCAGCAGGTCTCTTTCAATACCCTAATTAGAACTGTTTCACACTGGAACAAAGCTTGAAGCCAAATTCCAGGTAAAAAAAAAAAGCGTTTCTCCCAAACACATCCACAAAACATCAGATCCATCCAGTTTTCTCATCCTATTGAAAATATCTTCAGGGCAAAGGGCACATAATTATCCAGAAACAAATTTGTTCAGTCATGATTTATTGTATCTATGCCAACACATTGATAGTGCAGTAATTATTGGAAACTTTTCCCATGTACCATAAGTTATCCCACTGCAGCCGATTCCAGAATTGTATCTGGGGAGTTAGGTTTCAGCTCTTTCTCATATAATGTAATTCCAAACTCCCTTGTTTAGTAGCCCAGATGGGTACTAATTTCAGAGATTCACAGAATATTCTGAGTTTGAAGGGACCCACAAGGATCATTGAGTCCAACTCTTAAGTAAATGGTACATATGGGGTTTGAACCCACACCGTGGCATTATGAGCAGCATGCTCTAACAACTGAGCTTATCTTAGGGTGATGTAGTGTTATTTGTGATATCAGATCCATGTGCTTTGATTCTCCAAGCAACAACACAAATGGAGAAAATCTGGAGTTTAATTTAAAATCCTGAAAGAATAAAGAGTCTGGAGAAATTATGCCTTTATCGCCCTGAGGATATTTGTGTCAAAGCATCAAAACTTCTACTGCATTAAGTGAACAAGAAAATAGAAAAAGGACAGTTATTTCACCTGCTCTTTCTCCTGCTGGAGAGGAGTCATGGTATAAGGACGTATTCAAAGAGAAGGGCACGTTTCATAAGCGTAGTGCTGATGAAGTCTGATATCATATCTAAACACCTAAAAAATAAATATAGCTCTGCAAAAATTAAGATTCCCCTGGATTATGAACTATGTGTTGCTTAAGAGTGGAACTAAAATTCTTTTTATATTAAAAACATAAAAAAACAAAGGAAAAACATTTATTCCACTTTCTGTAAGATCTCAAGACTATTTTTCATTCACTAACTAGTAGATAGTAGTGCTGACTGCACAGGGAGTAATTCTATTTTTTCAAATGTATTTTCCAATAAGTGCATGCCATATTGACCTGCTAGTCCTGCAAAAAAAGATTTTTGCTTATTTGCTTACTATTCACCATCAAAGTAATGTAGAAACAGGCCTGTTACAGGAGTAAATCCTTCAGAGCAAATGTCTATGGAGCTAAGAATCCCCATGGTGGAAACTTCAAACCACTCACCGTCATTTGTTTTAGTCAAACTTAGTGTTGAATAAGAAGCTGCAGGAACAGGCAGAACACAAAGTTATTTCAGTGAGGCTGAAAGCAAGATTTGTGTTGAAACATTCCATGGACCTGACAACATACTTGTTTTTATATGGAAAAAGTTGATCATCCTCACAACTCTTAAATTCGTTATCTGATGAGAACTGCAGAAATTACATAATTAAGTTGGTTTTGATCTTTTTTTGGAAGAGAATAAAAAGATGGAATATAGTCTCCTTTGAATTTTTGTTTTACTTTTTTCTTTTTTCCTCCTTTGCCCACAACCACATTTGGAAATAAACCACTACAGTGTGATGCTGTGGAAAGAATGAGGTGAGACAGTAATTAAACTCTCAGAAAAGGCTTTCTCTGTGTGGTGAATATTTTATATTAGTCAAACATACAGTACATGCATGAGAATGGCACATGGCTTTAAAAAATGCATGTATTACAAGCATACTTGTACTGCAGGAACATAGGATAAAGGAAGATAGGAACTGCAATCCATCATACTGCTCTTCTATTTTATCTTCTTCATAAAGCTAGTGGGACTGCTCAGGAGCATAAAGGCTATAGACTGAGAAATGAAAAAGATGAGCTTTTTTTCATAGAGGTAGGGGGAGGCAAGATTTCTGCCAACACTTGTAATTGCACAAACAATGGGGAAAATTTCTTATCAGTGAAGAAAAAGAAATATCTTACATAGCTGAACTGAGCTAAGCTCTACATTTCTTCTTTATATTTACAGCACAAAGTTGCTGTGAGATCCCTTTCTAGTGAATGAAATGAATTCACATAGGATCTCTAATGCTGGAGTGTAAGAGCTGGAGAGAAGAGCTATGAGCAGGGAATGCAGGAGATGCAAAAAAGATTCAGATCATTGTATCAACCATTAGCAAATTATTAACCAACCATGCAATAAAATACACACATCAGCTTTACTTTGCACTCTGGATTTGCCCGATGTCCTTGGTTTCTTTCCTTAGTATCCCCATCTGCACAATTTGTACCCCTGTGTTGCAGTGGGGATTACTGCAACAAGCATATTTCAAACCAGGAGTCCCGTGGAAACGAAGTAGATATGGACAGATTTGTGGAGGATGTTTCAGAGGTCTTTATTTCTCCAGCCGCATGGCCGGGGCTCTC
>NW_008240046.1:1532000-1532515 GCF_000691975.1 Corvus brachyrhynchos
ACAAAACAAGCCACCCTCCTGAGTCTTTAAATGTCCAAACAGATTCTCTGGAACATCTTAAGGCTGACAGAAGGGAGACAGAACTCCTCAGGCATGCTTTGTGGGGAAACTGAGGCAGAAGAGGGTTTAATTTCTTCCCTCCCCCTTTTCATCCCCCCCTCGGCATCGGAGAGGAGTGGTAGGGAAATGGAATTGTATAGGGAAGCCATGGGGTGAAAAATGGATTAGGAATAAACTGGGGATAGGGTAAACTTAGGAAGGGGTTCATATTGGGTATAGGGTAAAAGGGGGAAGTAGGCTGTGGATAAGGAAATTGCTGGGATGGATATTGCTTATAATTTTGTGCATAACGGCTGCCTTTGACTGGAATACCTCCAGGCCCAGTAACATTTGCTGCTTGTAAGCCCTTCTTTCCTTGCACTATATCAAATTGCACAACCTCCCCATCTCCTACACTTTGCAGGTAATTTTTAGGGTTATTCCTTTTAATGGCAGTTCTATGGATGAATAGATCT
>NW_008240046.1:1533336-1558122 GCF_000691975.1 Corvus brachyrhynchos
GGTTCCAATACTTTCTTGTTTTGTTGTTCAAGGATTCCTTTAACTTCTAGATACATTTTTTTCTGTGGCTCAGAGAGCCCCATTTCCCACGATTCTTCCATAGTCCAGAGAGAATATCCGAACCAAGATGAGAAGAGAGAGGTCTAGAGTGGTTATTTTACTCACAAATCTTCCTCAGTGATCGGTGTCTTGCCCGCATTCCTCCACCAGTTTATTACAGCGGGGATTACTGCAACAAGCATATATCAAACCAGGAGTCCTGTGGAAACGAAGTAGATATGGACAGATTCGTGGAGGATGTTTCAGAGGTCTTTATTTCTCCAGCCGCATGGCCGGGGCTCTCCCCAGGAACTCTTCCAGTCACGGGACCCGAGGGTCCTTGGCCACACCGGGAAACACAAACCAACCAATGGGGAATGAGACTGACCAGGGGCAGGGAAACCCCGTGTCTCCCCCCAGGGCCCATCTCCCAGGGCTCCATGGCAGGGGAGGAGACCCCAACACCCCTGCACAATTTCTATTACAATTACTGGTAGTTCATCTACCATGGTACACATGCAATATCTATTAAGTTAATAATATTAGACACATAATCCTGAGACAAAGATATGTACTAAAGACAAAACAAAGTCTTTTCTGTCATGTTCTTAACCCAAAGGATTAACAGCTGTCATTTAACTTCTTTTTTTTCAGCCATATGGTACAGCACATTTCTGGAAACATCGCTGTAAAGCAATGAGTTAATGAAGCTCTCTAGATTTTTTAATTTTCATCATCCATTAAGTAGGCATTATGGTTCTAGCCACAACTTCTTAATTCTGTTTGGGAGATTATAACAAATTTCAATGGAAATTTCAGTATATATTTTCAGAAATGCAGTTTCAGTTATGATTCCAACTACCAAGAGTTTATCAGCTAAGTAAAGTTAGCTAAGATGTTATAGTTTCACTCTAAAATATGTGGACAATTACTAGGAAACATTAAACCATATTGTGCCTAAAACTGATTTTAATGTAATATTTAATATTATTTTAATGCAATACTTTTATAATAAAGCAATGAAATTTTGGGTGGGGGAACTAAAAACATATGACCTAATATAAAGAAATAAGGGCTTGGATGACAATAACCATGTTAAAGGTCCAGACTAAACAGATATTTAGTATTTAAAATGCAAGAGGGCAATATGCCCTCAGGTAGTTAGAAATAAACTTAGGATTCAAACAGGGGCAATTTAGTGCAAAATGCACTTTTGCTGTTTATCAAATGTGTGTACACATGCACACACAAATATGTACATTTGTCATTTTTTTAATCTAAAGTTATTGCCCAAGAAACTCACAAATTCACATACAAAAATAACTAAATGTTGGGTAAGGGGCATCATTTAACTTTAATCTCCTGTCAAGGGCCTACTCATCTATCACAGGTAGGTGGAATGCAAATTTAATTAAAAAGAATGCAGCCCTGGGAAATATTATCATTTCTTCTATCTCATAAGTGTACTTCAGACCAGAATAAAATCACACTGTAGACAGAATATGTATGTAAAAATTGATTTTAAAAAAAAATAATGTAAAAGACCTTTCCTATATGGAATGTATTTCTATTTTCATTCTCAGATTTATCTTCAAGCTATTTTTTCTTCAAACAAAGAGCTCTGTAAACACATAGCTTGGTTCAATAAATTTTGGGTCAAGCTAAATTTTAGCTTGACTAAATAAGTTTTAAGCTCAGAGGCATATTTTGATATAGTTTTATCTCCAGAAACTTTCACCATAATTATTATTTTAGTAACTAGGACAGTGTTTTTAGTGAAGTGTTCCTAAGGGGGAATTTTTTTTTCATTTAGTCAGTGTGTCTAGACTCCATGCATTAATCACTTTCAAAGACAGACAAATCAGTTTAAAATAAATGGCTGAAAATGTAAATGGGATATTAAAATCTTCAAAGTGTCTTTAAGACTCTATTAGTGTTTTGAATAATGCAGTCATACCAAATATTTTTAAAAAATAAAAACAATTTTCTTTATCTAAAGTTTCTTCATTTTGTTTTAATCGTGACCTCCAAATTAAATTAGGCTAATGGCATAGCTCTCTCCTCAAATCTGGCTGTCGTCTTCTGTTAAACTTGGTACCCATTAATTAATTTCAACATGCAGAATTTTTTTGGCAACGATCTAGAACTCTCAGAGGCACTATATGCTAAAATAACCTTGCACAACCCATAGCTAAGGGTAGATTTCTGTTTGCCATTATTTATCATCATACATGTTCTAATTTCTATTCAAAGAGACATGAACACAGCTACTGATCACTATCTGTGAATTTGCAAAATATAAACAGGTTTTTGCTGTATTCTGACTGCATAAACCTGAGATAGCACAAAGATTAAATTAATTTCATTTCTGCTGAAGATATCCTTGCTGTATTTTACAGAAAAATTAACTAATCTTTATTTTAGTTCAGCAGTTTCAGACTTAAAAAAAAAGACAAAGAAAAAAGTCATCTTTCTTGAAAAAAAAAAGCTGATTTTTTAAAGTATTATAGCTTTCAGCAGTTTAACTAGCATAAATTTGAATTATCAACATAATAGGCAGAAATAATTTGATACAATCATACCAAACCCAGCTATATACAACTTCCCATTCTGCTGCACTAGGTCTTATTGTTTGTGTAACTTCTATCTAGATGTTGAAATTGTCACTGGCACTGAATATAGCAGGAATTTCTATGTCCATTTTTAAAGGTATCACAGCAACCCTTTAATATCATTGTTCTAGTAAACCATTTGGTTAATTCTTTTTAAATCTCTCTTTTCCACTGATGTTGCAATTTTAATATGATATAGAGAGTTGATGACTCATCTCTCTTATTTATACTGCTACATGTTTACAGTATGTAACCAAGAAAATTGGATGTGAGCATCTTGCCTTATTCCTTCACAGGAGGGAGGACATAAGTACACTTGTGTGTTGATGCTGGTTTCTAGTCTATTCAGGACATATTAGTGTAAGTTTTATCTGGACTCAGATATGGTTAGATATTGAAAAACTTAAAACCAAAATTACCTTAATTTGAATCAAATGTGTCTGGAAATGCCTTCTCTTTATCTAATACTGACTTAGCTGTTCTGAAGGGCATTTGAAGTTGCACAAAAGTAACTAACATTGTTGAATATTTTCTTAAAGTTAAAAATACTAAGCAATTAACATGCTAGATATTTTCCTTTTTCTTTTTAATCTTCCAGTGATTAGTTGACACTTTTCTAGAACTGACTTTAGAGACATACATATATTGCAGAAAACATCTTCTGTCACTTTTTGTTGTGACTTTGTTTTTTAAGTACGTACATAAAGTGAAAGCCCTGTGGTATGAGAAGGGCAGGCATATGTGCAGATGTGCTCAAATTTATTTCATCTGACAAGGATCTGGATTTGGGTGGGTATTAACTTTCTTAAGAGAAATCACCTTCAGAAGATTTTTTTGGGTTCAAGTACTGTGCAGCTGATCTTTTTGAAGAACAGAGGGGAAAAAAACATAAGCTTTATAAAGGCATTTTTTATTGTCCCATGAAAATAGTAAAAAGAAACCATTTACAGCACAATTTCTGGAAGAGTTTTACTAAATGTAATAATAAAACAAAAAAGAAGTCTACAGTAGGTGTAAAAAAAGGAAAGGTAGCCTGGGAGGGAAACAGAGAAATTGTCCAAGCAGGCAGGGATCAGGTCAGGAAAGCTAAAGCCCTGATAGAATTAAATATGGCCAGGGACATCGAGGGAAACAACAAAAGCTTCTATAGGTGTATCAGTGATACAAGGAAGATTAGAAAAAGTGTGGGTGTTCCCTGGAAGGAAATGTGAGACCTCGGGACACAGAAGAGGCTAAGATAATCAATAGTTTTTTCGCTTCCGTCTTCACCTGCAAGTGTTTCAGCCACAGTGCCTGAGTTGCAGAAGGCAAATGCAGAGACTGGGAGAGTGAAAAAGCTCCCAGTGTCAGAGCAGTACAGGTCTGAGACAATTTAAGGAACCTGAAGGTGAGCAAGTCTGTGTGACCTGATGAGATGCATCTGCAGGTCCTGACAAAATTGGTGAAGGAAGTGGGTAAGCCACTATCCATCACATTTGAGAAGTCATGGTAGCCCAGTGAAGCTCCCATTGACTGAAAAAGAGGAAACCTAATGTGTATTTTTAAAAAGCTAAACAAGAAAGACTCAGGGAACTACAGGCCAGTCAGTCTTACCTTAGTACCTGAAAAGATCATGGATCAGATTCTCCTGGAAACTATGCTAGGGCACATGGAAAATAAGGAGGTGATTTGTCATAGCCAACATGGCTTTACTAGGGGCAGATCATGCCTGAAAACTTCAGTGGCCCTCTATGATGGGGTTACAGTGTTGGTGGATAACAGAAGAGCAACTGACGTCATCTACTTGGACTTGTGCAAAGCATTTGACACTGTCCCATACAAAAACCTTGTCTCTAAACTGGAGAGACATGGATTTGAGAGATGGACTGCTCGATGGTAAGGTATTAGTTGGATCATTGCATCAAAGAATTGTGGTCAATGGCTCAATGTCCCAGTATAGACCAGTGAACCTCTGGGTTCAGTATTGGGTCTGATAGTCTTTAACGTCTCTGTCAATGCCATAGATGATAGGATTGAATGCACCCTCAGAAGTCTGCCAAACACACAAAAATATGTGGTGAAGTACCCATGCTGGAAGGAAGGGATGCTATCCAGACAGACCCTGACAGCCTTGAGAGGTGGGCCTGTGCAAT
The DNA here is from genome assembly GCF_000691975.1 of Corvus brachyrhynchos. Classification (NCBI taxonomy): domain Eukaryota; kingdom Metazoa; phylum Chordata; class Aves; order Passeriformes; family Corvidae; genus Corvus; species Corvus brachyrhynchos. The sequence continues at coordinate 1,538,120 of NW_008240046.1, forward strand.
CCTCATGAATTTCAGCTAGGCCAAGTGTAAGATCCTGCACCCGGGTCAGAGTAATTCTAAGCACAAATACAGTTTGGGCAGAGAATGGATTTGAAAGCAGCCCTAAGGAGAAGGACTTGGGGGTGCTGGTGGATGAGGCTGGACATGAGCAAGCATTGTGCATTTGCAGGCCAGAAAGCCAATCATATTCTGGGCTGCATCAAAAGAGCAACCAGCGGATTGAGGAAGGGGATTCTGCCCTAATTTGCTCTCATCAGACCCCATCTGGAGTGCTTTGTCCAGTTCTGGGACACCCAATGTGGACGCATTGAAGCAAGTCCGGAGGAGGACCATGAAGATGAGTAGAGGTCTGGTGCACCTCTCTCATGAAGACAGGCTGGGAGAGTTGGGATTGATCAGCCTGGAGAAGAGAAGGCTTCAGGGAGACCTTATAGCAGCCTTCCATTACCTAAAAGGGGCCTACAAGAAAGACAGAGAGGGACTTTTACAAGAGTATATGGTGACAGGACTAGGGGGAGTGACTTTAAACTGGAAGAGGGTAGGTTTAGGTAAGATATTAGAAAGAAATTATTTACTGTGAGGGTGGTGAGGTACTAGAAGAGGTTGTCAAAAGAAGTTATGGATGCCCCATCCCTGGAAGTATTCAAGGCCAGTTTGGATGGGGCTCTGAGCAACCTGGTCTAGTGGAAGATGTCCCTGCCCATGGTGGGGTGAGGGAGAGGGCAAAACAGGGCGATACTAGATGATCTTTAAAGTCCCTTCCAACCCAAACCATTCTATGCTTCTATGCTTCTATGTATAATATTTGAAAAGGAAGAAGAGAAGGTCATTTTCATATCTTTGAGGAGGACTGATACACACCACCTGAAACAGAACATGAAGTTATACTGAAGTTATGCAAAAAGAAAAAATAATGCAGGTTATCTAGGGAATGATGAGAAAGCATACCAAATGGGACAATAAATAAATAAATAAAAATTGATTGAAGTAGAAGGAAAAATTATATTAGGGCCAAAAATGTGATAGAGGCCATTCTGAAAAGAAGGCTTCTTTTTAACCCATTCTTCTATTGCTTTATTTTAGCCCAATACTTTCTCTGCTCAATCATCTTTTTTCTTCAAAATATGAGTGGCCACATAGAAATTAGGAATATAGAGACTTTATTGTAAGAACTGTCCTTCAGTATCAAAAATGGGAACCTTTTCTTCTGTTTCGCTGTTTTTGAGTGTTGCTTTAAAATACTTTTTAACATACTTGATTTACATTGATGTGAATTAGATGTAACCACATATGATCAGTGTATTCAAAATACCGTAAGATGAGAAGAGAGAGGAAAATCTAGTCTGTCAATAAAAAGATGAAAGTCAGTGACATTTTCACATTACTACAATAGTTAACATTTTGCTGGACATAGGATTAATTTTCATTATTAAACTGAAATATCAATTTTATTGTAGAAAAGAATATATCCAGCCCTGGACACATGATCTGAGAGACCTCTGAGAATGTTCTCTCCAAAATTTCTGACAGGGGCTGATGACCTTTCCAAACAGACTGATAATCCCAGTTCTTCTCGGATGAATTATTCATAGCATTGAAACCCGAAAAGAAAACCTCAAACAGCTTGGAGTTGGATTTAATTGTTTTTAGAAGAAGAATGCAGGCTTAAATGATCTCTGCCTTCAAAGACTGCTTTTCTGGATGTCAAGAGTTAGCGGAGAGAATACCTCTTTTACAGGAAGAATCTGAAGCTTTAGAGGTCAGGGCTCTTTACAAACTCAAAAAGCAGTGTATTTAACGAATATTGCTTTCATTCACAACTACCATTATGATTTTATTCAGATGTTGAGATCCTGCTTTTAAGAATGACCCTTACTGGTCAGAAGCTTCACTCTAAGGTGTCAAATAATGAGTGTGTCTGTTTCAAACAACGCTTTGGCAAAGTTTTATTTTTCTGAACAAGATATTAAATGAAAACATACAAGACCTATTACATATGTTTGTTCACAATGTTTTCCTGAAGAGAAATTAAACACAAAAAAAAAAGCAATCACATTTGGTAGGAATGATATCAAGTGTTAGTATGATAATTATGTAGACAAATATGAGATTTAGTTTTAATTTTTAGTTATTAAAGTGAAGCAGAAATTTATGCTGGTATTTACTGTTATTTATTTTGATTATTTAGAGAAGGCTTTTAATTCAAAGGTTCTTAATTTAAATTTTTCAGTTTAAAATTCCCCCAAATATATGTAAAAATATTCAAAAAATTATCAATATGTAAACATCAAGCATGAAGTAGTTTCATCTCTCAATAAGGCATTCATTTAAATTAGCTCAAAAAGCACATGAAATCACTGTTGATTCTAACGGGCCCCAGTTTGGCAAGATACTAAATTTAAGCACTATTAGACTACACGAAATGATCCGAGACAGACGAATTTCATGATTATTCAGTGGAGCAATTCAGTAGTTGTTAATTGCTATCAGGGGATATGGAGACCATACCTCTCAAATGGGCAAGCTCTCCTGGGGAGAAATACTGCTAGCATAAGGTCTTTTCTGCTCACACACTGATTAAATGAGCCAATTAATTAAGTACTCACATGTGAATTACCATGTGCCCAGAGTTTGGGGGAGCATTCAGCTAGAGTAGGAAATTGCAGAGGCAATTCCAAGTCAGGAAAAGAGCCATGGCAGGTGTCAGAGCCTTTCACCACCGGGAAAGCTAATTTCCTCCATCATATCCTTTTGCTCTGCTGACCAAAGTCGAAGTTAATGAGCCTGCTACTCTCTGTATTACATACAAATAAGTAGCAAATAAGTACTCCTTGTTGAGTGGATTCATGGAAATAATCATCTTGTCATTGATAATTACTTAGTTACCAAGTCAGAAATAAACTCCTGAATCTGTCTTTGAACACCTACATGTCTCTGAAAAACTATTCTTCTACCCTAACTCATTTATTTGTCTTGACCAGTATATTTAGCTTCAAAACAGCTTTTTTCCCATTTTTCCCTTCAGTCACCAGAGCGTCTGAAAAAATCAATCCTCAATTTGTCCAAAGTCTATTTATATGCCAAAACTGTTCTCTGACACAGTCCTCTTTAAATGCGTCTTTCAGCTTCTCCTTTCTTCTGTGAAGTTTTTAAATCCATCATAGACACATACTGTCTGTGTATGAATATGAAAATATTGATTGTCCATATTCTTGGTCAGTGAAGATCATACAGAGTTTGGGGCCAAATCCTTGGTTAATGTAATTTTCCACACAGAAATTAAGAATAAAAAAACCCAACAAACCCATACCACAGACCTAGCTAAAAAGTTTTACTTCCATTACAGCACTGGATCTTGCAGATAGCTGGATCCAAAAACATCTAAAATTCATAAAGATTCACTTCATCCATGTTGTTTTGGTGACTTTTTTTGCTTATTTTAGGAGGCAGGGTATCACACCTCTGATAGCTTTTGGCCTGTAAATTGCCCAACATAATCTAACCCAGAGATAGTTAATATGCATGTGTTCATATCCCAGCAAAACACATTGACTTAATGTCTAGTACTGATATTTACCTTCCTAAAGTGATTCTATGGAACAAATCATACCTCCTCTCAGAATTTATTTTAAGGATTAAAAAACAAGGTATCTCAGTAATACATTTCTGCACCTATTAACAGTTAAATCTGTGTATTTTGAAAACAAGATGATCACAACAATACTTAATATTACAATAAGGTTTCTATACCTGTTTGTGGATTTCTTTTTCTCTTCTAGAACTATATTAGCTAACATATCCTTGAATTGCATTGCATTGGAAACATATAGCCATCCTGTGATTGACTACTGCACCTCAGCCGATCAGCTCCTACCTTATTGCAAAAATGCTTGTTATTAGCCCCTAGTGCATGACCTTTCATGCTGTGCTATTGAATTTCATCCCATTTCTATTACCTGAGTCTTCGGGGTCATCCAATATACCCCTTGGCTATTTCACTCAACTAATGATCCCAGACAAATACCTCCTTCGTATTTTTCTCTTAGTCCCATTTTGTGACTTCTTCCTTCTGTCCAGCACTTTATAACTCAAAATACTTACCTTTTAGCAAGGCCCAACACTTCTAATTCATGTCTGTTTTTATGCTAGAAAATTTCCAGAATATATACTGATGCCTCACCTATTTTTAGGATGGGGTGGGTGGGGAGGGGTGTAATAATGAAGAAAATACACGCGTTACATAGAAACTAAGTTTTTTATTCTTCTCAAAGAAACAGAATTTCAAAAACAGATAACAAGCTATTAGAGTGTGGCAATCCATCTGTTGTTTTAAATGTACTCACTGATTATAACTAGTATTAGCTTTGAATGCAACATTTTTTATTTAAGAGCAAAAACGTTAGAGAGTTTTACACTGGGAAGTCAAAGTCATAAATACAACACATGCACAGATCGATGGTCTCACTTTTATTATCTGGCAGGAAACTGGGACAGTAAGAAGTTATGATTATTATGTTTCTATGCCCAACAAGAACTTCGGTAGGTAAATATTTATGCAATGAATTTTCCTAATTCCAAACACAGCATGTTGTAGTTTGCCAGTGTTCAAATATTCCTGATTAGAGAATACTTATGCAATTAAACAATTCCAAATAATCTCTTACACTACTCAAAAACCTCCACAGTCTGTGATAGGCAACTAGGTCCTCCTCTCAACTAAGGACATTTCCCTTTTCCTTTTTCCTTCTGAGGAGACAGTCTGGTGAAATTTTAATAACACTACAAACCAGGTGATACTCTCTATATGACATACAATCAGAAAACTGTTCAAAAAACTGTGCCTACCCCATAATAAAGCAATGAATTTATACCACCCTTCTATGTTACTTCCTTTCTTACCTATTATTTACAGTCATTGTACAGGTGTCCAAAGTATTCCAGCTAATACAAAACAGTGAGAAATGTGTAGAATCATAGGATAGAATAATTTAGATCAGAAAATACCTTTAGGATCACCAAGTCCAAACATTAACCTAAACTGCCACATCTACAGGTATTTGAAATGCCTCCAAGGGTGGTGGCTCAACCACTTCCCTAGGCAGCCTGGTCCAATGCTTGACAACACTTCTAGTGAAGAAATTTTCCCTAATACTGAATCTAAACCTCCCCTAGTACAGCTTGAGGCCATTTCCTCTTGTCCCTTTGCTTGTTACTGGGGAGAAGAGACCAACCAACAATTTGCTACAATCCCCTTTCAGGCAGTTGTAGAGAACAATACGGTGTGCCCTTTTCTCCAGGCTAAACATCCACAGCTCCCTCAGCCACTCCTCATCAGGCCTGTGCTCCATATCCTTCACCAGCTCCATTGCCCTCCTCTAGACTTGTTCCAGTACCTCAATGGTTTTTTTGTCGGGTAGTGCCCAAAACTGAGGTGTGGCCTCAACCACATGCGGACGTGATCGCGGACGTGATCGCTGCCCTGATCCTGCTGACCACAAACAGCATACAACTATTAATTTCAAAGATTGCAACAAAAAGTAATGATTAAAGCCCAGTTAAAGATTAACACAGAGACATCAATTCAGCTCTGTGTCAAAATACTCTTTATTTAAGATTAATTCCTTCACTGTATTAAATAAAATAGAATAGCAATAGTGCCTAGAGGTCCTGATCTCCTGTCAAAACTTATTGTTCTATGAATAAATATAATGAGAAAACAGTTACTTTTACTCAAAGTTGCTACTGGTTTATCTTGGGACTAGAGATGGCTTCATGTTTTTGATTCTGTCTACATTCATAATTCAACCTAAATTTAATATTTTTCAAACAGATAAAGAAGGAAATACCAAGACTTTCTTTTCTAACATCATGCAGGTCATAACAGTTTTTGATTTGTTCCAGACTAAGATTCTTTCCCAAAGCCAAACAATTTTGCCTCACCTAAGCCTAGCTTCATGCTATATTTCAAAAGCATAAATATATCTTAACCCAATAAACACATCCTAAATTTTAAAGCATGACACCAGTCAGTTTATGTAAGCTTCCCATAAATCTAGAAGAGGCTATGTTGCCTAGCACTTGTTTCTGTATTTTACAGTTTGTCCAAACTAGACTATTTACCTACCAAAGTTCCATTTTCCAAACAATTGTGGGCATACAAATCTGTTTAAGTGGTATGTGGCTTATAGATTTGCATATTTTTTCCTCTTTGTCTTTCTGTCCCACTTTATCTTATTTCTTTCTCTTTTTTTCTGTCTCAAAAATAAAAAATCTCAATGAATTCTTATTCTTCTCATTCAAGAAATTACCATTTTCCAGAAGGGTTACTTATTTTGCCACTTCAGGGTTACTTATTAGGAATGCCACTTATTACAATGTACCTGTCCAAAATCTTGCTAAGGAAAACATAATTTCCTTTGTATTTGGGAAAAAGACACACAAGTTGTCTAGTTAGTCCAAGATCACATGGAGCAAGTACCTATAAGAAGTATAATGTAACCTAATTCCTAGTTAGGAATCTGATCATTTTAAGATTAGTAACTAACAAGACAGAATATGAGTATGCTACAAGTCACAAGTGGAAAAAAAGCATTATATTAGAACACCCATTCTTTTCATTATAAGCTCTTCTACAGTTTTCCTACATAAATTTTATTTCAAAAGACATAGCAACTTCTCATCTTCTCTATGCACTTATTTTTAATCCTAGCTGGTTTGGGGTTTTGTTTTGTTTTTTTTTATTTGAAATAGTTAAAAATATTAATGTACTACTGCAAAGTAGTAAAGATTACTATAGCCTTAATTGCAACTACTTAAGCAGTCAGACTAGTTGACCTCCAGTGGTCCCTTCCAACCTTAGCCACTCTGTGAAGCATAAAAAGACTAGACACAGCTGGGTGACATTGCTGTCCCAGAGAAAAGCTTAGTCAATGAACTGAAAGGTAATGCTTCCCCCAGGTGTTTTGGAAAATGTCATGATCTCTTCAACATCATGAAGCTAACAGGATTACGGAGATCAGGGTAAAAGCCAGTTATGGAGTTAAAAGGTACAGCCATCACAGTTTGAACTTTTAATCTTGAAGAAGTTACAATTTTCTCTCCTCATGGCTGCCATAGACAGGTTTGAATTCAGGCTTCATATTATTCAATTTAAACTAGTGAAGAAAACCTTAAGGTCACTTGATAACAAGCAGAACCATTTTGCAAGCTGAGATATACAGCATTCAATGCCTTCTGATGCAAGTGTCTGGGATTGTAAGAGTTCTAAATATGCCAGGAGGAAGCTTACCGCCACAGAGAGCAGGGTGGCTCTTGCTCAGCCTTCTGTATCACTACCAAGGGACAAAATCACAATCCTACCACACCCAACCTCAGGGACAAGGTATAAATACCTCAAGGTATTTATCTAAGATGTCAGGGTAAAATTCCACCTTTCATCATGGCACAGATGAAACCACGTTTGGATAACACTGATGATTTCATTGTTGCTAGGCCGTGTTTACTAAGTCAAGGAATGCTCAGTTTCTCACACCACAGGGAGAGGGGACAAGAAGCTGAGAGGTGACACAGACACAAACAGGCCAAAGGGATATTCCATACCATAGGGCACTGCCCCTGGAATATAAACTAGGGGGAAAGCTAGATGGGATCCACTGCTTGGGAACTGGCTGGGCATTGGTCACCAGTTGGCAAGAAATTGCATTGTGAATCACTTGTATATTTTCAGTCTTTAAGATCATTACAATGGGGGATTGGAGGGGGTATCTTCCCCATAGACTGGATCTCCAAGGAGAAAAGGTAAAAGTTAACATAACACTAAAGCATGTGCACAGTTAAGAACTTTTCTGGATTGCTCTCTTCCTAATTCATTCTCTGTTGTTACTGGGTCTTGCAATTATGCCCCAAGTCATAATTATCACAGCTGCCAAATAGCCGTAGATCCTTTTCCTTTGAAATGCTTACACCTAAACCTCCAGTGGACTGTGACCACTGCACAGACAAAATCTTCACAGACAGGGTAAGAAAGTCTTCTTTCTTCCTCTTCCAATCTGAATTTTAAGAAAAAAAACCACGTATATCAGTTTACTTCCATGTTCACATTGACACTGTTGATGTCTTACAGAAACAATAGTATAAGGTCAGGCTTTCTCTACAAAGAAACACATCAAACTGACAAGAGTTCTGGGAAGTCAGGTCTCACTGAACCTTTTCTGTTTGCTTTAAATGTTACTTGAAATATCAGAAAGCATCAGTACTTTAGTATCAGGCACCACTAACATCATTCTGTAATTGAATGATACTAATCATGATCACATTCTCATGAAGGAGCATATTTCCCAGGTCAATTGTTTTGACAATTTCTTGCAATATTCTATGAAGCAAGTCAGTACTGAAAATGAACAAAGAATAAAATCCTATTTGATAGGTATGTGTTCCGTTGCTACCCTATTACCTTAAAATATAAAGCTAAAAGGCAGCTAATAATTATCTTTAGACAAAGTATTTGTAATGGCTTGCATAATGGCTTGCTTTATTAAAGTTTCACTGAAAAGTTTAGATTCATGCAATATATAGTGCTGTAAAGAAGTTTACGTAAAACATAGCAGAAGCCTGGTTTTGTTGTGTCTTGGAAAAAGATGAATATACCTGGTACAAATCAAGAGTCTCAAACTGGTGCTAAATCAAGTGTTAGAAAGATAAAGTTAGTTAAAAGGAAATGGAAGGTTAGCAGAGAGTGAATTTAACTGCTGGAAGAGCAATAAAGTAGAAAAGAGTTGAATTAAAACTAAAACATGAAGTCTGACAACTGTGCAGCCATTTATCTTCATACTTACAAGTTAAGAATGGTATAAAAATTGGTATTTTGAGGCTGACACTAATTTACCTGTGTAAAGCCTTGTGCAAATCATTTAAGTGCTGTTAGTTCTCTAAAGAGAGGACAACACATCAGACAGCTATTTGGAATAACACATCTCCTTGAGCATGATTCTGCTTTTCAAAGTCAAGCTGAGTATGTAAGAGGCCCACCCACCACCAACACTGGTCTGAGTCAGCTTTTCACTCTTCAAAAATACTACACCCTTTCTGCACACACATCGGCCCACAGAGATCTGTAGGCTGATCATTTCCAGACTGCAAGTTTTTTTAACAACAAATCAGCAATACACACATAAATATTTTAATTATTTGAAATTAATATCATATATATACACACACACACACACACACACACACACACGTTGGTAGTATATAAATATATATTTTAGGTAGTATATAAAAAAAAATTGAAAATAACTAAGAGTACTTAAAAAAAAGCAAGTTTCTTGCCTCTGAAGAGGTTTTTAAATTTATTTTCTTCCCAAACTACATGAGGTCTGATCATCATGGATCATTTCTGAAACATGCATTCAGTACAGGGAACTGTCCTGGAATATATAACACAAAAAATATTTATTTATAAAACTTTGATATAAATGTATAATTATAATGGCCTTTTAAAAGTGAACATCTTTTTTCCTTCTCAGCACAAGTTTGCCACCATGTATAGCTGTTCCTGATGAATACTTTCTCTTACTTTTCGGTACTTTCTGTCTCAAAGCCCTTTCTGATCCCCAACTCTATGCACACATATCTCAAATTCCCAGCTGAAACATGGTGCTGACCCCAGAGCTCAGAAGTACTTTTACATTTGAAATCTACTGATTTCAAGAAAAGTTTTATGTGAACTATTAATTATAACTTTTGAATCATAAATCACACACTATTAAAAAGTAAATCAACTAGTAGCAGTCCTATGTGCTAAATATAATTTTAACTAAAATATAAATTGTTTTTAAGAGGTTTGCAGTGTTGAGGCCTAAATACTTCCCCACTGAATTCAATAACCATGAGCACAGATTAGAACTGGAGGAGGGAAAATAAAAACATTAAATTTGATTTATTTTACTTTTATATTTCCCCAATACCATTTGCGTATTAATTCCTAGATAGTTCAATTCATGTGAAAGCAGTTTTGTGCCATTTTATAGTAGATGGCACATAAAAATTACACTAGTCAATTCATTTAAGGGTATTTTTTTAATGATGTGAACTCAGTTTTCCTCAAAATTTGAAGAACCATTTATTCTGTAGCTTCATGGAATACCTGTCAATTGAAAAGCCAGGAAAAATTAGTTTCTCCTAAAAAAAAAAGCAAAAAAGAAATTAAAAGTACAGTATGGAATGGAATTTAATTTCCTCTACCTAATTTAATGACTACAAAGATCCAAAATAAAATAGAAATGTAAGATCATGTAGGAAGTATTTTGTTATTATTTATGTTTTGTGTGCATACACACACACATATTCATACACACGTACAAAAGTCGTTGGAAACTATTTTTATTTTTAAAAATTACTTAAAATTATGTGTTTTCTCTCCCTATATAATCCTAACCAAACAAGAAAAAATTGTTAGTAATAAAGCTTATGTAAAAGATACATGAAGATATACTGTATGTCTTGGGTCTGTCTGAGATGGAGCTCATTCTCCCATAGCAGCCCTCACAGTACTGTGCTTGTTGGAAAAGTATTGATAACACACCAGTGTTTTGGGTACAGCTGGGCAGGGCTGGCACAGCATCAGCACTGTCTTTCGACATTCCTTCCCTCATCAAGGAGGAGGGAGTGGGCAAGATCTTGGGAGGGGACACAACCAGGCCAGCTGACCCAAACTGACCAAAGGGATATTCCATACCATGTGACACCAGTTCAGATATAAAAGCTAAGGGAGACAGGAAGAATGGGGGAAGGGTATTTGTAACTTAAAATGTTTGCCTTCTGAAGCAACTGCTACATGTGCTGAAGCCCTGCTTCCTGGGAAGTGGCTGAATGTCGCTCAATGGTGGGAAGTACAAATTAATTTTTTTCCCCTTTACTTATGTGTGCACAAATTTTCTTTTTTTTTTTTCTTTTTTCTTTTCTTTCACTTTAATAAAGTGCCTTGTCTCAATCTGCTATTTGTTTTCAATCTTATTTTCTCTCCTCAGTGCTGCTGAGTAGGGGAGTGCCAGAGAGGCCTGGTGGGCCTCTGGTGTCCAGCCAAGGTCAAACCACTACACTATACTGTATGTATTTAATTAATAAACAAGAGTACAGTATTCTTAGAGTACCTAGCCAGTAACACACCCTCAGAGGCACTGTGTGGGAAATAAGGAAACTACTTCCCTGTAAGGGAATAAAGTCTGCTGATGCTTCTTATTTGAAAATGGTGTTACAGAAATTAATAGATTGTTAGACTAAGAGAGAATAGAAAATTTTCCATGAGGATAACTACTTCTCTAAGACCCTTCCAGGATGCTGAGGCAATTTTTTGTGGAAGCAAGGATGTTGAAAGTACGTTCTTCTTAGACAGAACATCAGCACCTCCCACTGAGAAGAACTGGATATACTTCACATCCCTTCCACATATTATTCCGTAATTAAAAACAGAGTTTTCTCAGACATAGCTTCTTAAGTCATCACTTTATGTTCTGATGAGTGTGGTCAGAATACTTGCAAGCATTCTCCAGGCTGAAGTTTAACTAGCCAAACCAAAACTACAATTACCTTGCTGATTTTTGAGAGTATGTGCACAACGAGCCAAAATCTTCAACTGAGTAAAAAGCCTGCTTATCTAAAACGTGCTGATTCTAAATAAGTCAGAAAAATGGAAATACAATACTGTTGACCTCAGTTTTTGTTAATTTTATTTCATTTTAGTTGCTATTATCCTGAAGTGCTTCAAGTAAGTATATCTTCAGGGCATTTCTAGAATTATCATGGTGATTTAGTGTGTCATATACTAGGGCTGCTCCTGAAATGATCTCTAAGTTTTATAATTGGTTGTAAAATACTGCAATAATTTCACTTTCTCTATAGTCAATTTTTTCTTCATAAAATATTTCCAGTATCATAACAACAAATGAATTTTGTGAAAGGCTATTTTTTTTTTATTTGTGTGGAGGAAAAATAGTGAAAATGAAACAAAGTTATTATGAAGAAAATATTTTTGATTCTATTCTATAAATTCTATAAGTTACACCCCAAGACACTGAGGTACTTGCCCTTTAAGTTACCCTTTATGCTTTAATTACACTGAACCTAAGATTATGAATGGTTAATCATCAATACAACTTTGCACAACCAGTTCTTTCTCTCAATTTTCTCTCCTTTTTCTCTCCTTTTTCTCTCCTTTTTCTCTCCTTTCTCTCTTCTTTCTCTCTTCTTTTATTCGCATTTAATTCTCTTAATCATTTATTTCAGGGTTGATTTCTCCCAAGAAAAAAAAATTAATATTTCTGGAAAGGTTAAAAATTTAAGAGTCCAGATGTAGAAAGTTTTCTCTCCTCCACAGATGCTAAAACAATTCCCACAGAAATAAGTAAATCTTCTGAAACCAGATGATTGTTGCCATTAGCTTTCATTACAACCAGATATTTGTGATTTTAACTTCCTCACTTTGTGATTAGATAAGGCAGTAGAAAGTCAGGCAAAAATAAATCTGCTAGAGTGAAGGACAGCATGAGGGGAGGGGGAACAAAGAAGGGAAAAACTAGTTAAATGGGAGTAGGTGAAATTTCTCTTTTTTAGAAAGAAGAATTTATTAAATGACTGTTTAATGGAAGAGGGAAATATAAGTAACGCTTAAAAGAATCCCACTTCTTTATCTTATGTTTCAAAGCTATGCAATAGCACAACTTGAGGAAAAGAGTAGTAGGTTGGCACTATCCTAAATGTTATTTAAAACCACCGAATGCTTCTACTTTTTGTGTAATTCTCTAGCCAGTGGAACATTTTATATACAAAGTGCATTTAAGAAAATGGAATGTTGTTCACAGTTATCTGCAGAAGTGGATTCTTTATATCAAATGAAAAGAGATGTCTGCCTGGAGTCCTAAGTCAGATGACAGACTTCAGAGTGCACTTCAGAACCAACAAGGTATTGACTAGGTGTATGTAGCTCACATTTACAGTGAAGGGTTTGTCTAATATTATTTGAAGGTACCTAACTCTCCTGATTTTATGAGATGGGAGATCTTTAATACTTGTGTCAGAGCTCTATTTAGAAAACTAGAGAGAGAAGGCTAAATTCGGCAGCACTTCTTTTTTATTCAAGTACAATTTCTAATCTCAGTTACATGGACATGCCACAGAATCACAGCATAGTTAGGGCTGTCTTTTAAAGGCATTGTCCTTCCATTTCCACCCCAACATCTAGAAGTCTGGATTATTTATTTGCTCTTTGAACAAAGGTTGGGATTGTATGAAAGGCGAAAGGCTTGCATAGTATCCACTATTCAGAACAAGAGAAAAAGCAGACATGAATAAACGGGGAGGAAAAACACTTTAGCAATTTGACAAGAATAAAACAAGTGTTATGCAGGGCAACAGAGTATGGGGTTTTTTGGAGACTTTGTTTTTCCATTTGAGTGAAAGAAAAATACAAGTCCACCTTTTCATCCTGTCAAAGTGAATTATTTTTTCTTCCTGGACAAAGACAGCACAAACTAACTAAGACTAACTGGTCTGTTCCACCAGTCCTTAACGTTCAAGTGCAGAATTTGTTTGAAGTGCTGCACAAATGAATTCCTGAGTAAAAGAACCACTAACACAGAGGTTTAGTTTAGATCTTTCAGTTAATTACTTTAAACAAAAAAACCCACCCAGTTATTCAGTATTTCCTCCCTTGTATATCACATTGTTCCTGAGAATACAGGCAATAGTGAGAGTAGGATATAACTGCTCCTACATACTGACAAATACATTGACAGGCTGTTGTTGAAGTACATAAAGAAAGCTGTGATTCATGCTGTAAGAACAAAAATGTGGTTCTGAATACTTGTAGAGATAATGTTACTCTCTGGTTTTTGAGATTTTTCATTCTCATGTATAAAGAAGAGATATTATCAATTTTTCATTCACATGACTGAGCATTGCATTTAAATAAACCATACTGTAGGCTATAGTCTGCCTAGTCATGATTGTCATGATTTTAACAAACAGCCCAGCTTTGCCCCTTTCTGGGAAACATTTTTAATAGCTCAGTTTTGAAGATCTTAAGTGTGTGAAGGATTGATTTTTATATCCATTATATCCTTCTTTGATTAATACATGTCATCTGCAAATTATTCTTCCAATTTGTTATTACATTTTTTTTCTCTGATCTTGAACACATGGGGTTTACATTTGCCTTGAAGAAAAGATCTATCAGAAAAGTATTCTAAAAAGAAAAGTTGACAAATACTACATGAATGAGTCACAAATGATTTCTTGCATTTTGCAAACTGAGAGACTTACTGTTCCAAACAAAGGATAGCAGTGACATGGAAATGGACTGATTATTGCAAACTTGATGTGTTTTTCGAAATGGAGACGAATTTAAGAGGAGACAATGAGAACAGCTGCCTGGGAAGTAGTCAAAATGCAAAGAGAAAGACTAGAAGGATGGCAAAGAATGATGGACACTAAGTGATTGCCAAAATCTGAAGAATTATGTTTTCAGGAGAAGCCCGAGGCAACATGTGTCAGAGAAAATATGTCTCTGAAATAACTCACTGAAGTTATTAGGATGTTATGCAGCAGTGGCTGAGCAGATGAAAGACAGAAAATGTTTATGAAAGGTCTATAAGAGGGTCAACTTAAATGAAGTAATTTCTAGAGAACAAACTGACTTTTTTTTTTTTTTTTTTTTGCTTACTCTTTTGCATTTTAATCTTGCCCCATATAGTATGGGAATATAAACAATAAGGCATTTCATTATGTATTCTTATCTCTTCCTTCTCTATGGAAAAAGAAAAAAAGAAAAATAGTCTGAGAAGAAAAAAAGCAGATCAGTAGGAATAAAATAATTCATCCCATGTTGTTTTCTTTCCTCTCATAAACTAATCCATAGAAACCACTTCTCAATTTAATGTCTTCCTACAGAAATTTTCAAGACCAATTATGTACCTAGCACTTTGTTTTCAAAGGTTCATTCCAACAGTGCACTTCTGAAAGAGTTAATCATTTAATAGACCTGCATGAGTAATGAACATTTTGAAATAAGAAAGATTAAGAAAATACAAAGTCTTAAATGAGAAAAAGATATATGTATACAAGAATTTTCACTTAAGTAGCTTCTAGTAAAATGAATTTCAATTTATTTCTTCCCTGTTCCCTTCCCCTATTTTTTTTCTGGTATTTTTGGTTGTCTGTATTTTTAGGCACTGCATTCTACAAACTAACTATCAAAAACTTCCTCTCTTCCATTCTATAAATACCTAATTATGCCATTTATCCCTTTTACCTATTCTACATTTATTTCTCTATTGTAATTGTAACTAATGTTAGCGTGTGTGTATGTACGTATACATATATGGTCCAGTTCTCAGTCAGTCTATATCAGTCCAGATAAATTCATCCTAGCAAAGGACCAGTGCCCTAACAGCCTGCAGAACATGCCCCACGTACTCTGTTAAATCTGTGTATCCACTGCAGAACCAGATCTTTGCCTAGAGGAGAGGCCTGTTCAGTCATTTACTGGACATATAACTTCTCCATGTATTTTTAAGCTGTTGAGTGTTCCCCTATTGAACAACAATGCATATAGTCTGCATTGTGGAAATCTTCAGTTGGTAAGTCCCTTGATGACATATTTGAGTGGCTGTGTACTTCTAATTTCTTTGGTTTTCTGGGCAGGAGTTTAAAAAGATTTGAAAAGGGCAGAGCTGTGTTTGGCATGAGCTTTTATAGGTACAGCACAGCTACTGCTGTCCTGGAAAAAATAAAATGAAACAGAAAGTGATAAGCCCTTGAAAATAAACTTTTTCCTGCTCCTCACCATAGTTTTATTTCCTCTTTAGTTCTTTATTAGCAGAACTAATAAGTAATAAAGTAATAAAGAACCACAAATACCCACCTAGTGACTTAATAATAAATCCACCTTACCTCTTTTTTGGACAGATGTTAAAATCTGGAATTTGCTGCAGAATGCTTCAGGCAGATGCTCAGTCAGACTGTATGCTGTCATCCCAGAATTTCTTTTTTTGTGATATGTCTGGCTAATATCCAGCATATGTCAAAATAAACTTATAATCTCCACTTCAAATTAATACCCTTATACCATATCAGTCTTCATGAGTGTTCTTTTTATTAACTGAAGTAATCCTAATTGCTTCAGACTGTGTCCAAACCAAATTTGACATACAATATGTTACTGGTTTGGGGTTTTTTTTAATTTTTACTTCTGCACAGATCTTTAAATGTAAATCATGAGTAGCCTCTGGATATCAGAAACAGTTTGGAAATCTGTCTCGTTACATAAAGTGCATCGTTCCAATAATGGCAACACTATATAGTGATTCAAAATACAGTGATATAACTTGTATCTCCACTAGAAACAGTCCAACAGTGAAGGCATTTTAGGAGATAGCTATAGTTTCAGACAAAAATACTAGTAATTCTTAGCAGTAAGAGACAAAAAATATATTTAATTTATTTCCTAATTTGGAATTTCTTCTTTAGGATCAAAATTTTAAATAAGTACCTATAAATAAATCCATAATGTTTGTCAGGTTTTTCTCCACGTAGACAAATATGTAATTTCAGATGTCCCTTAGACAGTTAAAAACCTTCAAATTTCATACAAAACCCTTTCAAGAAACTTACATTAATTTTACCCCACTGTAGTATTGTTATAAATGTATAGTGGAACCAGAATTTCCCATTCGCCAAATGCTTCAGCTGTTGTGAACATGCATTCTGAGATATCAAATTTAAAACAGAAAATCACCAACTATTAAAATTAGGATTGAACTATATTATAGCAGACATTTTTGCATGTATATTTGTGAAGTAACAGTAGAATGTAACCCTTGGTAAGAAATCTAAGTGTCTGTCTTTGTGAGAGAGTTAAAGGAGCAAATTAAAGAGAAAAAAAAAAAGTATTTCCTGAGTTTAATGAATAGTATTTTTGTATAATATACAAAACCAAACCAGGATAACAGGTCATAGAATACATCTGAAAGGAATAGTTCCTCCCAAAAGGAACAACCATTATGTAATTGCATAATCTGCCTGTGTAAAAAATCCCTCTCCAGCTTTCCTGTAAGGCCCGTTTTAGGTACTGGATCCAGCCTTGGATCATTTTCGTGTTCCTCCTCTCAAACCGCCTCAACACGTCCATGTCCTTCTTGTGCCTGGGACCCAGAGCTGGACACAGTATTCCAGAAGGGGTCTCACGAGGACAGAGTAGAGGGGGAGAATCACCTCCCTTGACCTGCTGGCCATGCCGCTCTGGATGCAGCCCAGGATGAGGTTGGCTGTCTAGGCTGCAAGCACACATTCTTAGCTCATGTCCAGCAGCAGGGTTGCTCCCAGTGACTTCTTTTCCCAGTCTATACTCATGTCTAGGATTGCCCCTACCCAGGTGTAGCACCTTACACTTGCTGAACTTGGTTAGGCTCACAGGCTTACTCCTCAAGTTTGTCCAGGTCCTTCCAGATGCATCCATCCTTCTGTTGTGTCAACTACACCACTCAGCTTCGTGTCATTTGCAAACTTGCTGAGGGTGCACTTGATCTCACTGTCTGTGTCATTAACAAAGATATCAAGCTCAAGACAGAGCCCTGAGGGCCACCTAGACACAGAGCCATGGACCATCAGTCTCTGGCTCATTGACTCTTGGTATGTTACTGGTTTGGGGTTTGGGAATTGCCTGAAGAACTCTCTTTGGCCAATTCCTTATCCACCAAATAATCCACCCTTCAAAACAATTTCTTTCCAATTTGGAGATAAGGATGCTGTGTGAGAACATGTCAAAAGCCTTACAGAAGTCTAGATGACATAGGTCAGTCTTCCCTTGTCTCCCCTTGCAGTTACCCAAATCCTCAAAATCTGAGTACAAACTTATGCGGCAAGTTGTCAAGTGGAATTGTTACCTATATTATTTCATCTAAGTCCAGATATTTTAAAACTTGCTATTAGAAATCTGTTGATATTTTATAACTTTTAAAAACCTTAAATGAACCTTCTTGTCTTTCAAGTTACAATTGTGCATAGCAATATGTTAGACACAGATGAAAACTGAAAATGATTCTGTGTCCATATGGCCTCAGAAATTTGTACATGAACAATGTTAGACTAAAAGCTCTCTGGACAGATAAGAGCCTTCAGAGGCTTTTTGCATTTCCAGATAAAAGAAGATGTTATATTCTATTTTTCCAACTCAAAACAGAAGGATTTATTAGCCAACTAGTTTTAAAGTAATAAAAACAAAACAACCAACAATATAAAATATTTGCTATTTATGGAAGGCAAGAAAAATTATTTTCCAGTATTTTTCAGAAAAGTTGTCACTATGGAAAAAGAAAAATAACAAAATTATAGAGCTTGTTCCCATCCAGTATTTTCTCTTAATAGTTCTCTAAATCATAATTCTGTTCAATATAAGCTTTCTCCTATTATTCACACCTGAAGGAACACTGAACAACAAAAACAAAAAAAAAAATAAAACCAAACTAAATTGACTTACACTGACTGCTTTCAGAGCCTTAGTGATACATACTTTTGTTATCAATCAGTCAGAACTAAACACTTAAGCATTGGTCAAAACTAGGTCAAAATATAAAATAAGGAAAAATCTTAAAATCATTGTAAATAACTGAATTTTCATACGTGCTCATTTTCAATTTGAAATCTTTCTCTAAAACACATCCAGAAGAGTGAAGGGGAGAAAAAAAACCCATTGTCATTTACAGGGATCCTTAAAAGTGATTTTCAGCACTTCAGAAGCAACTAAAACTATTATTCTACAACAGAAAAAATATAGGGGAAATGGAAACTGGAAATAAACCTTCACAATATTTAAATACTCACTTTAAAAAAGCTTTTTAAGCTGGTTTTAAAGTTGCATTTTAGGACCCCTGTTGACTTCTTTTGTGAAAGCATTCATATAATTGAGAAAGCAGCAAACTCCCTGCTCTTTTTTTAGAAAAAGCCCATCTCTTTCTTCATGCTTTTGTTCAGATGAACACCTGGCCTATAAAATTCAGTGACAGAACCTTCCCTAGGGTGCCATTTTTGTAGAAAGCTAACAAAACTTTAAAAAGTATGTATTTTTTGCCTCATTGGAGCTTACACGGCTTTATTTTACACTTTTTCCATCTGTTTCTCTGGGTCATCTGCGGGTACTAGTGTGTTTAATGGAAGCTGTATCACTTGTCCAAGAGAAGTCTGCAGTCAGCAGGTTCCTGCCTACTTCTGGCTGGCAACCCAGCCAAAATATTCCAGGGAGAGGAAGACAGGAGGAGATGAAGAGATGGGAAGACAAGAAGAGAAAGTTTCTAATTTCTTCTACAAAAGACTGCACTTGTAAATATCTTCAGGGATTAATGGAAGGAAGAGAGTCACTCATTGCTTGGAGAGGGCCTGAATTAATTAACATGAAAATAACACGCAGGAATACTTATAAAGTCTTTTTAGTTGGGATGACAGCTGGCCTAAGATCTTGTTCTGCCTTCCATCTACACCAAGTTCTGCTGTTTTCTCTCATCAGCCTCAAATCTTGGTTATAGAAGACTTTAAAAATGCCAAGGGGAAAGGAAGGACACAGGCAAAAGAAGTCATGGAATCCCTCAAACATTTAAGGAGGATTCTTTAAAAATATTTGTATCAGTGCTGCTTAAATTTAATTGTATTTCTTAATATTTAATTATTGAAAACAAAATGGAATTAAAATATTACCAAAGACTGGAGATATTTATGTTGTAAATTCAGTAACTTGCATGTAGTAAAGTGCTGCAGGAGTAGATGTGAACTATGTAGATGAATATTTCCTTTGGATTTTCTCCCAGCCCTTACATGCCATATAAGCAGATTGAAAAAAAAAAAATCCAGCATTTTGTGTCAACTAAAGAAGAAAATGGCAGGTCTTAGATGCTAACTTTTATCTACAGGCATAATACAACAATAGCAAGCTGCATTTCCACACAACTTCCTGATAGCTC
>NW_008240046.1:1558191-1582989 GCF_000691975.1 Corvus brachyrhynchos
AACAGCTGTCATGTGCAATTCATTCTCCCTCTCAGCCTGTCCCTGAGGGAAGAATTGTGTGCACTGGAGTGTTTTCTTTTTGATAGGCTTCTGCATCTTTTTAAAATGTACATGTTTTTCTCCTTTTATATTAGAGAAAAGAAAGCCAAGAGAATGTGCCCAACACATGAAGAGAAGTAATGAAGGTGGAAAGATTTAGGAAAGGTAACTGGAGCTGGCCATGCACAGACTTGACAGGCTGTACTAACCTATTGTTTTTAGTAAATCTGCTTCATGTATCAGCACAGAAATACCCATAGCAGGTCATATGGGATTCATCCTATTTCATGGAAGTTTTTTTAGAAACCAGTTAATGAAAACATTTATAAGACCTTTTCGGCTAATTTGAAAGGACTAAGAAAAAAAGTGGTGTTTTCCTCTAGGTAACTTAGCAGTACTTGGTTCAACTAACACCTGTCGCTGTTTCATAGGCATGTAAAGAATATGCTTCTACATCGACCATAAACAAAAAAGAGCACGATTTTAGGAGGTTTTATCATTAATGTATGTTCAGTGAAGAGAAAAATAATGAAGCCAGTCCAGTGTTTTCTCCTTGGCCTGCTCCATGGAGTATGAATGATTGTACAGTGAACTCGAGGTATCATCATTACACTAATTTCTCAGAAGCATGTGACAAACATACAAGGAAATTCAAGCGGAGAAGGATTTTCAGAATTCTGAAACATTTTAAGCTGGGATATTTATATACCTGAGCACATACTTTGAAAAGCTTGCTTTAAAAAAGAAGAATACGCTACTCCCACCTAGTCAAACTAAGCTAATTCCTACATTAAAATTAAATTGTTTCATTAAAAAACAATTAGTTCAAATTCTTTGAGAATTGACTTCAGCAATTCCCTCAATTCCCCAATTCCTTGTCTGCACAGTAGAAATGTTTTCATTTGTTTTCTCCTGTGTCTGTACTTCCCAAGAACATCTATTGTATATATCAGCTAAGCTGTAAGCTTTTTAAGCAAATTCCACAGCTGTGTGATCTTCTTTTCTGCATCAGCATCCACAAGGCACATCAGATTTATTGATTTATGATATCAATTTTGCTTCTAGATGTTCTAATCTTTTCTGCTTTTTTTAGTACTTTGTTTGTCAGATCAAGGTTCAAAACTGGTATTTTATCGTATTACTTGCCAGACTGCAGAAGTTTCTTAACAAGAATATATTCAGCACTAAATATATTGAAAACAGTAGTTTAAGTAGCAAAGTAGTATTCAGGAAAAACGTCAGTGAAAAAGCATATATTCAGACTGTACCAGGTGGTATAAACTGTAAATAAGAGTGTGTGCTCCATCGGGCTCCATTTTTAGAGCCACTGCACTTCAATGTCTTCATAAAGTGTTTCAATGCAGGACAAGAAGGTATACTAAAGTAAACCTGCTGACAACATTAAATTGGGAGGAGCTGTTGACTTATTTGAAGGCAGTGAGGCCCTGTAAAGAGATCTTGACAAGTCAGAGGACTAGGCTATCACCAACAATATGAAGTTTACCCAGGGCAAGTGCCAGATTCTACAGGTGGAACGGGACAACTATAAATGTATGTACAGACTGGGGAACAAGAGGCTGGAGACCTGCAAATAGAGATCGGTGTGTCCTGGAACATGGCAAGTTGAATCTGAGCCAGCAGTGCCCTGGCAGCCAGGAGAGCCAAAAGTGTCCTGGGGGCCATCAGGCACAGCATTGCCAGCCAGGCAAGGGAGGGGATTGTCCCGCTCTGCTCTGTGCTGGTGTGGCCTAACCTTGAATAATGTGCGCAGTTTTGAGTGCCACAGTATAAGAAGAATATAGAGCTATTAGAGAGCATCCAAAGGAGAGCTACAAAGGTGGTTAAGGGTCCAGAGAAGAAGCCATCCAAGAACTGCCTGAGATTGCTCAGTCTCTTCAGCCTGGAGGAGACTGAGGGGACACTTTGTCACAGTCTGCAACTTCCTCATGAGGAGAAGAGTAGGGGTAGACACTGATCTCTCCTCTATGGTGACCAGTGACAGAACCTGAGGGAAAGACCTGAAGTTGTGTCAGGGAGGTCTAGGTTGGATATTAGGGAAAGGTTCTTCACCCAGAGGGTGGTTGGGCACTGGAACAGGCTCCTCAGGGAAGTGGTCACAGCACCAAGGCTGACAGAGTTCAAGAAGCATTTGGGCAATGCTCTCAGGCACATGGAATGACTCTTGAGGCCATCCTGTGCTGGTCCAGGAGCTGGACTCAGTGATTCTTTTGGGTGTCTTCCAACTCAGGATATTCTATGGTTGTGCTACCACTGCTGCTATTAGCTTAGTCCAGTGTTGTTTTTCATTGCTGTTACATTCATGCTTCTAGTAAGATTGTAGATAATTCTATGTTAGGTAATTAACTAGAACAAAATATATACTACATAACATACAGGGTTTCCACTACCTTCCCCAGAAATAGCCCTAAAAAAAGGGAAAACATTTTGCTTCACAAAATCTTAAATATAAAAATTAATTATCTTGACATTTTATGTTGAACTACTTGTCAAAACAGAAAGGAAGCACAACAGGGAAAAACATAAGCCTCAAATGCATGATGATATTATCCATATGGAATTAAGGTATCCTGTTTCAAAATCCTTGCTTTGAAAAGTTTTATAACTCCATGCTACTTCTTAGCTTATTCTACTGCTTTAAATTCATAAGTAAATATTTCTTCTAGTCAATCTGAAGACTTCTCAGTTTCATCCTAGTGAAAAGTAGAATGAAGTTGCTCTCGAATCTATCAGTGTCACACTGCAGCTTGTCAGCTCTGACTAATAGCTACAGGTCATTGTCTTGGAATCTGTTTTCCTAATAAAAAACAACTGCTTAAACAGTGCTGGTTCTACGATGTGTCACAGAGTATTTACCTCATTCTCTTAAACATGGCTTAAATAGCAAGATATTACTGACTTCTAGTGGGAGGATTGAACTTCTTTCATCTTCATTTCTTTATATGCCATCCCTCATTCTACATTTCAAAAAGCAGAAACAATACAGTTATAAGCACTTTTTTACCTTTGCTTGTATCTCCCCATCTGCACTCTGGATTTACAGCTTTTATGAAAAGACAGCATCTCCCACACAGAGTGCTTCTATCTCCTGCAAGGCTTATATTTACCACTGAGGGTTTCTCCAAGGCCCTCAGCATATGATTTATTACAGTCACTCAAAGAGCAGTAGGTCAAATGCATAGAGGAGCATTAATATTATTTCCTAAGCCCAAGTCACACACCTCAACAAGATGGTATGTGGAATTGACAAATATAAGAGCATCCCTAAAGTGTTAAGGACTGCCTTTTATGATTTTTGCATTTAGTGTCCTTTCCTAAGGACTGTCAGTCCAGAAGAAAATGCATCTCTTCCTAAGTACAGTGAAACAAGGCTTTCCATGAACTCCCTAAAGTACTTCAGTACTGTTAGCACAAGCTGTATGACATTATGCTTGAAGACCTGCTTTTCTTCTCTACTGTCTCCAGCTCTACCCAGATGAGTTTCTATACTGCAATTCTATCCTTTAAATACCCATTTTTACCCTGTAAAATGAGGATAATATTTTAAATTTTTACAGCATTCTCAAAAATTCACATTATATAACTTTTTAATTAAAATACCTAATTTTACATACTACATTTCTAGTCCTTTAAATTGTAAAATACTTTACAGAAAAAGCTATAGTCTGTATTTTTCAATATAGGGAAATAAAAAGAAAACACCCTTCATTTTTATCATCCAAGCCAGGATTGGATTATACAGGAAAAGTAATGACTTACAGAGACTGATTACACATTAATTGTCAGGACCTCTTGTCCATGTTTTGCTCTTTGTTAACAATAGTGATGCTTGTTGTCGACATATTTATTGCAATAATAGAATTAATTCTGCCTTTAAGTATTTACACAGATTATTTACTTCTTTTTTCCACAAAGCTAGTCAGTATTATTGGGGGAAGGAGGGCTGTGGGGACATAAAATTCATTCAAACCAGAACCAACAAACACTCAGTTGGCTGAGACTGTAATAGTGTATCATAGACAAATATACTGTCATAACTTTATGTCCATGCATGTTAGAGGTTTATATACAAGTGCTGTTAAAATTTATTCCACACCTCAGCTATTAGAATTCTTCACATTATTGAAGGAGGAAAAAAGAAATAGAAAAAAATTTTTGAAAGAGAAGTTTTTTGTCTTTTGTGAGTCTCAACTCATGACCTTGCTGCATCACTTCACAATCTATATTTACATTGACTCAGAAGTGCTTTTGCAAAATATCGGCTGTTCTGTTAAAGGCAAATAGGAATTATCAACATACTTAATCAAATAAAATATCACACAGTAGCAAAGTAAAACATCTTTGTCAGATTTATGGTAATGGTACACTTGAGGAAATTACAGTAGTTGCTGTATGTCATTTTTAACATTCTGAAATGTGCGATGTAAAGTCTCATATGAATTTAACTACACATTACTATTTCACTAAAAGCTCTTTCTGTAAGCACAGGGGATTATCGAAGAGTATTTTTCCTCTTAGACTGGCTTCAAATCAAGTAGTCCTACATCACAGAAGAAATGTGAATGAGTAACAATACAAAAGAAAAAAATCTTAACAAAACACACAAAGAGTGCAACCCTAGGCTGCTCATCTAACCAGAAAAATACAGCTGAGCCGTACAACTACAAAACTGCAAAACCATGGGCATTGTCTTCAAATTCCCTTTAGAGAGGCAGATCTGTTTTAGGTGACAATTTTGGAAGAATCTGGATACACTCTAGGATTTTAAATAACACATAACTTACTCTGCTCCTTTGCAAGCAATATAATGGGGTATTACCAAAAATGAATGAAGTTTAGCCATGAGGATAAAACAGATGAAACAGAAAATTTCAAGTATTTATCCAAGTTAGCTCTCTTTGGCAAACATCTAATGGAGGAGGACCTCACAAACAAACAACTCCTGCTATATCTGTATGAAATTGTCTATAATTGCAGAGGACTATGCAGATGGCTCATATAACAGGCTGAATAGATGGCTCCCAGCAGATGCTTCAAAGGAAGATGCAAAAAACCTTTCAATAGCAGTTACGTAGTAAGAATAAAGTAGATGAGAAGTAAATAACTGTATTGACTTTTGTACTTCAACAATATCTACCTCACACATTTTATGCTCTATTTATTATAGTTAGATTAGTTTGATGTATTTCATCAAATGCTGTTATATCCAAATCTTGTTAACATGCATTTAGGAGGATTACATTATAAATGATACAAGAATTAATGCTGGAGAGCTCTATTCCTTATGCTGTTTAAGATATCACTGCAACAAAGACCGGAGGCTCCAGAGCTGGATATTGAACTACAGCACTGCTGAGAAGGCTAACCTAAGGAAAGGCAAACACAGGTTGGAGCTCATTGGGTCCACCACCCTGCTCAAGTAGGGTGACCTAGATCTGGCTGCACAGGACCATGTACAGATGTCTTTTGGATATATTCAAGGCTGCAAAATCCAAAAATTCCTTGGGCAACCTGCAACAATGCACAGCCACCTTCACAGTGATTCCTGATGTTCATAAAGCATCTTCTGTGTATGAGCTTGTGCCCTTTGCCTCTGGTCCTGTCACTGGGTATGACTGGAAGAAGCCTGGCTCCATCTTCTTTGTGCCCTCCCTTCAGATATTCATATACACTGATCTCCCTGAGCTTTTTCTTCTCCAAGCGGAACAGTCCCAGCTCTCTCCCCATGTCCTCATATGGCGGATGCTCCAGTCCCCTCATCACCCTAGTGCGCCTTTGCTGGACTCTCAGCAATAGTTCTGAGTTTCTCTTGTACCAGGAAGGCCAGAAGTGGACACAATATTCCAGATATTTATGATAATTAACTGCAGATAGGCCTGTATATCTATTTACAGATACATATGATGTTCTGGATGGTTAAAACTCAAGAAACTCAGAACTGGAAAGTTCCATAGCATGTGTATTTGCTATGGAAGCCAATAAGCCCTGTTTTCAGGCAGGGCTTACTAATGAAAGAACATGGTTGTTCTGATGTGACCATGACCATATCTTTTGCATTTTAGTAGTCTTCTGCCCATCCCTCTGAAGAACAAACAGACCAAATCACATATGCTTACATGAGACCTGTGACATCCATCTGTTTCCAGTTATGTCTATATATGGCTTCTTTTATGCATTACATAACAGATTAATTTAATATCCAGTTGCATTATGAAGCCTACAAATTTCTCTAGCAGAACTGTCCTCAGTACTTGTTATATTTAAGATAATTTTTCTACCTAATTTCTACGAAACTTTTTATAATAGATGCTTTAATAACCCAAGACAAAAAAAAATAAGCAGTTCCAGTGCAATCAATGTTTAGCTCCCAGTAGAAAACATACAAATTTCATTAGAATTCATGGAGTTTTGGCACACAAAGTATGTGCCCAATATTATCTTCTCAGAGGAGAACTGTACCCAGCACTTCTGTTTACATATGAGATTCCATACTCCACATCATAACTTAAAAATCAATTAAAAAAAAATACAAACAAACAAAAAGTAATTAAGGAAAACAAAACAAAACAAACATACCTAGGGAATCATTAGAGCTTAAAGTGACCACAAAAAGAATTAGCCATATGCTCTTCCCTTGCTGTATAACACTGGGGAAATCTTTCAAGGAATTTTTTTGCCTTGGTGCCATCGTTTTTTGCCTTTGTTTTGTTCTCTGCATGGGAGTATGCCAGTGAAACTTCAGAAAGAAACAAGAATGTTTTCCAAATGTTTCTGTCTTTCCTTCACTTTCCCACCCTCCAAATATCAAGGTACAGTTAAGAAATACAGATGAGAGGTTGGGAATGAGATATTCTAATATTGGACAATGCCTGATTTGGCTGTGATCAGACTAGACGTAATCTATATAGTCACATTTGCTTAAGATTAGATTGGGTGTAAAAAGTTTTTATACTTACAGCTTTGAATTTTTTATGCATTTCATATTGTACGGAAAAAAGGATCTTTTTCAGGAGCTATTAATCTAAAAATGTGTAAACATCCCTGAGTTAGAATAGCACCATATTCTACCTCATATAATACTTCATTTGCCATTTGGACACAGAAACCTTAATTTTCCTTGTAGAGTTTGTCACATTTTTAATTGCCTATTATAATCCTTTTTCTGTAGAAGACTTTTTTTTTATAGTCCATAGAGGATTCCATATACAAAAGAAACAAAACAAAACTGATCTGAATGTTTACCATTTACTCATTACCACAAAAGTATCTGAGTTTTAAAATATGTGCTTTAAGAAGTTTTCCTAAGGTTTTAGTCTTCAGTGTAAAACTGCAGTTTTAAACATCTACTTAGCTTTTGCTTTTACAGGCATTGAGAATTCAAAGATCCTCATTTTAAAGTGTGAAGATATAGTAACTTATGAAAAGCAACCAATTGAAACTGAAAGTGTCTGTAAATTCTACATTATTTTATCCCTGTTTTGATTTTTTTTTTCACTCAAATTACTATTTATTGACTTAGTGAAGGGTTAATAAACCCGTATGTAGAAATGTAATGAGTTGACCTTGGCTGGATGCCAGTTGCTCACCAAGCCACTCTATCGCTCCCCTCTCCAGCAGGACTAGGGTGGAGAAAAGAAGATGAAAAAAACCCTCATAGGTCAAGATAATGACATTTTACTAAAGGTACAGTGAAGGTTGAGTTCAGACAAGCATATGAAACAAAGATTTATTCTCTACTTTCCATCAGCAAGATATTTCCAGCCACTTTCTGGGAAGCAGAGCTTCAGCACCATAGTGGTTGCTCTGGAAGGCAAATGTTGTAAATAAATACCCATTCATTTCCTCTTCCTTTTCTTAGTTTTTATACCTGATCTGACAACATACATTACGTAACATCCCTTTGGTCATTTTGGGCCTGCCGTCCTGGTTGTGCCCCTCACAAAACTTTGCCCACCCCCAGTCTACTGGTTGGAAGGTGGAATGTTGGGGAGACAGCACTGGTGCTGTGCTAGACCTGCTCAGCACTAGCTGAGCACTGGTGTGATACCAAACCTTTCCAGCTACCAATGCAGAGCATAGTGCTATGAGGGCTTCTGTGGTGGCAGTTAACTCCATCCCAGCCAGACCCAATACAAGATCATAATACAAGACTAAAAATAATAATGCATGAATCAGCTGAAGTTACCTAACTCAGCACTTCATATTATAAGAAAAAAAAACCTCAGAAGAACATGAACACTAACCTTCATTATGCAAAACTATGTACGTAAAGCAAAGAAGTAAAGAAAAACCATTCTGCAAATATAGATCACAAGTTATTATGAACCAATTAAATTGCTACATAACCCTCAGTAAAAATGGGACATTAGATAATTAGAAATGCTAATGTTAAGAAAGTTTGGACTTTGTTCACATTTTAACTGCTAATTGCTGTAATTAAAAATGAGGATTTTGCTTTAATTCTTCCTACAGAGAGATCAGAACTGAAACATATTTTGAAGCTGTCACTGCTGAAAATGAATGCTGAACCATAAATTTGGATATGCAAAATACTGTCTTAGGTTCATTAATATTATCTTGTTTTTCAAGGAGAAATCATACCCCTGGACAAAAAAAAAGCTCTTCCTTTATCTGAAGAAATAAAATTTCAGATGCCTAAGTCATTCATTAAAATTTGCTGTTACAATAGTATATGATTTATATAATGCTATTGTATGACCAAGTCAAATATAAAATCAACATTAATCACTATTGAATGGCAAATGAGACAGTGAAAGACACACATTACAAAAAGCAACACAAAAACCCAGATCAAGACTAATCCAATAATCAGACACAGCTAGACTTCCCACAGATTTTATAAGAGACTTTGGGAATCTGACTAGTAGTAGTAAAGGGAAGGTAGAACACGTGCATATCTAGAAGAGCCTCCAGGCAGCACATATTACATAGCATACATGACTAAAATCCCAATAATAGGTTACAGATTATCAAGAATTAGAGTACTGTTGCTTACCAATTGATGTAATAAGGTGTGTTGAAGTCATTACTTCCAAAGCAATTTCCATATTTAACTAGCTTAGTAGCATCCTATCAGTAAATTATTGAAAGGACCTTAAGAAACTAACTCAGTTTTCTACATCTTCTATTACAATGTTTAAAATTTGTTATTTAGAGTATGCTATTTAAAAAAGTATTCACCACAAATTTTTTCTGTCCTTTTAGCAGGGCTACACACTAGGTGTTATGTCACTGCACTATTATTATCTGGCACTATTTAAGGAAAAAACCAACTAATAATATGGATCTCTATTGAAATGAAAGTAAAAAGAGATTATTTTGTGAAGTAGATGAATTATTTGAAAAATAATTTTGAGATGTTACTTTGGTTTGTGGTATAATGAAGGAGAAAAAAAGAAAAAACAGTCTGAGTCAGCCTCAATTATTTTATTTCACTCAAAAATGCAAGTTTGTTTCAGTTTTGCAGTAATTAGTCATCTACAAAAAAAAAAGTTCAAACCCAGTAACTGAAAATTAAAATGTTCAAAATTAACATACACATTTTCAAAGTCAATAAATACTTCTAGGATAAGCATTTTAATAACAGCAAAAATAAAAAGCTCCTTTTAAAATAAATTGAAAGTGATGGAAAAAGAATTTAGAATTATTTCCTGTAGGTTTCAACTTCTGCATATGCATAAACTTTTTTAATGAATTATCATAGTACCCAAAATGTAATTCTGGAACATGGACTGGCTGTTATTAGCTACACAGTTTGATAGTTCAAGTGAAATTAAGCTATCTGTAAGGTTTACTTTGTGCAAGAAAGTGATGCTTTCAAAAACATAATTATGACAATAAATGTACTATTTACAGTATTGTTGAGCAGATTGATTAAAGGTGTAATTTTAATCAAATAAGTATCTGGATTTCAAACTATCTAGGAAGATAGTTATCTATTAACAAAGCAAGATCCTGTGTTAAAATACTAATTTTTTTTTTTCACACATCATTAGAAAAGCTAGCAGTGTGCCACAGTCTCCACTTACTTTTGAACCTGAATTTATCTTCTCTCTCCTTTCCCTTAGAAAAGTCAAGCTTATCTATCCAAGAGAAACAATTGACATCAAAGGATTGTTTTTCCACTCACCAGCTCTAAGCTGCTTTTTATTGTTCGAAGGAATTATTGAAGAGACTCAACACAGAATTTCAATCAGATACACAGTTTCTGGTTCACTGATTGGCTGATTCTTCTTCTTCTGGTGAAGAAAAGCAAAAAAAAGTCCTTTTAAATCTATTCTTCTCAGAGAGGTCACATTTGTGCTTTCTTTAAGCTACTCTTTGTAATGCTGTGGTGTCAATGAATTTCTACCCACCCAGAAACTCTGCTGTCCTGGACTGCAAAGTAGTTTTTTTCAACTGTTCTTGCAAAGGCTGAAGTGTTCAATCTTCCTGTAAGTAAAATTTAGCAAAGATGGAGTCTTGCAAATTTGTCAGGATCCCTAACTGTGAGAGATCAGACTGTCTCAAAATCTGATTCACTCGGTGAAAACAATCACTAACACAATCTGGCTTTGCAAGTGATAGCTCTGTTGTTCCTTCAGTTCTTACAGGACTCACTTCTGATCTTACTTTTTTGGTTCCTGTTAAGATATTTATGCTTATGGATAAAGATTCAATCAATCTGTGGTCTTCTTTAAACTTGTAATCTTGGGGATCCTTAAAGAAACACTGATATAAAGGACTTCTAATATTATACAGAGTTGACTCATACATACAGCTGCTGCAGTGAGCAGAGTGGGAGGTAAGCTTGGATGTCTGCTAATTCCTTAAATTTACATGGCATTTACATACATCTTGGGGTGGCTTTATGATGTGTATCCCCTATCGCTGCTCTATGCCTGGAAATTAATTTGGTGCCTTTCTGTGCCTTTAAACTGAGCCTGAGAGGAGAGAGAGCAAAAAACCGAGTGAACCTTTCAAAACAGTTGTTCAAGGACACATATACACACTCCTCTGCATTCTCCTGCTGCGGTAGAGAGCAGAGGAAGCACCTTTCTTGCTTTTCAGCCAGGTTTTGGCTCCTTTTCTCTGGAGGGAAATGAGGAGTTTTCCTGGGACTTCAGTTCTTCCCTTCCTCTCTTCTGGACTGTTTCAACATCAGAACACATCAGGAGAATTTTCCACCAAGGCCCCAGAGGTGGGCCCACACCGACCCAGCTCCAAGGAGGAGGAGAGAGACCACACTTACAGAAGGACTCTGAAATTTTCCCAGATATCTCTCCACAGCGAGAGGTTTTATTATTTAGCATTATTATCCTTTTCCTGTGTGTTTGTTAAATAAATAGTTTTTATCTCTTTCACTTTCCTCTGAGGAATATTTCTTTTTTCCCAAACCTGTTGGGGGAGGGTGGTTGTAACCTGCTTTCTATCAGGGGATATTTTCCTCCAAATTTGTCCAAACCAGCACAACATATTTTATATATATACATATATATATATACACATATAAAATGAATGTTTCAGCTTCCTAATTTTTTATCCTGAGTGCTTTGTATCTAATGTAAACCTGAAATAACTGTAAAATGCAAAAAACCACCCAATTCTGTAGTGTTAATATTGTTACACTGAATCTCATTTGTGATTGCACTTCAAGGAATATGACAATTTAGCAGTTTTAGAAGCTGTCGTATGAAAACAGGGTATATTCTGAGTGTTTCCCAACCTTGTTAAAAAGTTTTTTTTAAAAATAGATTCCTTGGATCTTTGGATCTTACTACAACATTGTCTCTTTTAAAATTGTTGAGAAGTTTCTTACCTCAGACTCAGCAAATATTTCTATAAAATCTTTAGAAGAACAATTTCTGCCATAAATTCCCTGGCAAACACATAATAGCCAGAAGATGCCCAGAACTCCCTTGGGCACATTCCAAAAACTACTGAAGACCTAAGAAACCCTGAAAGCCCATCAGGAAGAAGTCTCAGCAACCAGAAAATTTCTTGGCCAATCTGCAGGAAACCTTGAGAAATGCCTGGCTCTTAATGAGGGCATCCTATCCTCTAGGCCTCCACGAATTGTCAGCTCCTGCAGCAGATACCCCAGTTCACAACAGTGAAAAAACAGCAATGCTGTTTTGTGATGAACACTTCTATTTTGCATAAGAGTTTTGACATTACTTCCTCAGATACAGGACAGACACTTCATAGTTATTAAGATTTACAAAGGTGTTTACCAAGAATCTTACATAACTGTCTCTTTTAATCCATACTATGTACCCACAGAAAAGGAGCTGGGACTTCTCAGGATCAACAAGTAAATATGCACTGCTGCAGTGATGGAATATAATTGCATATTGGGCTCCTATAATGATATCTTTGCCTGTGCATTGAGACAAGTGATTACGCTCCTCTGCCCAACACTTATGAGGCCACACCTGGCTTAGTTTCCAGCTTTAGATGTTGGGTGCAAGAAAAAAAATGTCCTTGCATGGATATAAATATGAAAATTAGTTCATTGGATTTCTTACATACAAATGATGGCTTGCAACACTTTTCATACCCTTTCTCTTGATATAATGGCTTAAAAACAAAAGTAAAAAAAAAAATCCTTTTCCTTCTACTCCTCAAAATCAGGATTGGCCCTGATCTATCAAAGATTGCTGCAGTTGACAGGTTCATTCCTTTTAAGGAACTATGAAGACTAGATGGTACAAATCAGGCTGCCGGAACTTGTCAGGCAATAATTTGATTGAAAACTACTAATTTGAGTAATTTCTTCTCCCTGTACACGTTATCAGAAGTGAAAACAGGACCAAAGTTCCGGCACCAGCATGATGCTAAATCTCTCACACATACTGTGGGGACTATTGCTAGACAACTGCCAGGGATTTAAAATAGGCTGCCCATTCCTATTCTGTTATTATTGCTTCTTTCTCCTTCTGGAGTTTCTAGAGCAAAACCACAAGAATACTTCATTTTGGCATTACTGTCACAGTGTAAGTGAACACTCATTACATTTATGACTCCAGAAACAGAAAAGACATTTTATACCCTGAGCACCATGTTACAGCTGTGAGTTGGAAAACATAGCAGTTTTTAGCAAAGAGTAAAAAATTTGCTTGACCTAAAGTATATTCAGCTGAATAAAAAATACAGTCTGTGTAGCCAGCCAGGTTAGAAAATATTCAAATTATGCTAGAATACTTTTTAAGGAAGTTTAATGAATACTGACATAAATAACTCAAATTTGGATACAATGATAAAAGTATTTCCAGGGTCTTTAGCCAGAAGCAGAAACCTTGTCATTAAACAGACACCTTTGGGACTCTACTGTGTCAACTCAAAACAGAGCAGCCTCCAGGGAACCTCTGCATGGACTCCACCTTGTGATGGTTCTGGAGAACTGGGAATCTGACTGTACTGAATCGGACCTCATCTGACATATTTTTATGATCTATGAAGAAGTCACACGTCACTGTGTGGGTGTGATCTAAATCCACCAGGGTTAAACAGTTCTATTCTGGCCCTGTTTACTGAGTTTAGCTCTGTTGTACTGTGTCTGGGTTTCAGCTGGGATAAAGTTGATTTTCTTCCTACTAGCTGCTACAGTGATGTATTTTGGATTTAGGATGAGAATGTTGATAACACACTAATGTTTCAGTTTTTGCTAAGCACTGTTTACACCAAGTCAAAGACTTCTCAGTGTCTCACACCACACCCTACCAGTAAGTTGGCTGGAGGGCATAAGAAGCAGGGAGCAGACACAGTTGGGACAGCTGCACCAAACTGGCCAGAGGGATATTCTTTACCATATGGTGTCATGCTCAGTATTTAAACTAGGAGGAAAACTGGCTGGGAGCTGCTGCTCCAGAACTGCCTGGGCATCTGTTGGTGGGTGGGGAGGAATTCCATTGCGCATAATTTTTTTTGTGTATTTGAATTCTACTATTATTATTTTCCCTTCCTTTTCTGTCCTATTAAGTTGTCCATATGTCAACCCATGAATCTGCCCTTTTTTTTTTCCGCAATTCTCTCCCCTATCCATATGATGCACAGAGTAGTGAGCAAGTGTCTGTGTGGTGTTAACTTCTTGTCACATTAAGCTATGTCCTTTTTGGAACCCAACTAAGGTTTGAAGGTTTGAGATAACAACAGAGCTGACTAGAGTGTATTAAAACAAATTTGTTACATGCATTCATTATATTAGTTTAATAGTCACTGATAACAATGTTGATTCATTTGCTCTCAGAGCTGTTGCACATGTTCTTAGTTGTGTCATGTAACACATTTGCAGTATGTGTTCCCTACTGCATTGTTTATCATCTCTGGGGGCTGGGTTTAGGTTATCATGTTGTTGTACTTTGTAACACTGACTTACGATATGATAAAACTGTTGGTCGTGACACTAATCTGGTATTTGTACTCAGTATTGCCATCAACTCTGTGCTTCAGGAGCCATCTATTGGGAACTAATAATAATTACACCTTTTACCTTTTCTCCTCAGAGAGCTGATCTTTGGGGGAGATACCTTATCCATCTTCTCCTTCTCCTCCAAAATTAAAATAGTTCTTGAGAATTTTGAAGATCTACGGGATTTTCAAACTATCATGTTCCTATTTCTATGTCTCCTGAATGTGTTGCTGGTCTTGTTTAAGGTTAAACAACTGTATAAGAATACCACCCAGAGTATCTGCCCTGAGGCTGGATAGCTGTGAGTGGTAGGGTGTGTGTGGGGTAGTATGAACAAGAGTCTAGGACAGTGGTCAGCTCCAGCCTTTTGGAATTACACCCTTGATAAGTGCAGAATCTGAAAAATTATTTAAATATTTGGAAAAATATATTGTCCCCTCACAATTCCAAAGACACAAATCACTGCAATGTGCTGAGGCCTGGCCCAGGCCTACTGAGCCCTGTTCTATGAAGTAACTCAAGGGGGAGGGAAGGTCTCTGAATACAAACACAGCCCTACCATCAACCATGGACTGATCCAGACTGCACTGGAACAGGGTGAAGGTATATTGATGATACCATTGTGTGTGGCAAAACAGCAGAAGTTTTTGAGAAAGGGAAGAAAATAGTCGAAACCCTTCCAAAAGCCAGTTTTGCCATAAAACAAAGTAAGGTCAAGGGACCTGAACAAGCAATTCAGTTATTAGGAATAAAATAACAAGACAGAAATTGTCAGATCCCACTGGTTGTGATCAACAAAATACAAGAAATCTCTGTACCAATTCTTACACACTATGGGTTTTTGGAGAATGCACATTCCAAATTACAGCCTGATTGTCAGTCCTTTCCAGCAAGTCACCCAGAAGAATGATTTCAAATAGGGTCCTGAGTCATGAAAAGCCACTGAACAAATCAAACAGGAGATAGCCCATTCAGTAGCCCTCGGGCCAATTGGGACAGGGCAAGAGGTTAAAACACATGCTCTACACTGCAGCTAGGGAGAGTGGCCTTGCCTGGAGGCTCTGACAGAAAGCATCAAAAAAGACTAGAGGTCAACCCCCAGGTTTTTGACGTCTGGTGTACAGAGCATCTGAAGCCCACTATACTCCGACTGAAAAAGAGATACTGGCAGCTTATGAAGGGGTTTGAGCTGCTTTGGAAATGTTTGGTACTGAAGCACAGCTCCTCCTGGCACCCCATTTGCTGGTGCTGACCTGGATGCTCAGTGGGAGGATCTCCTCTACACATCATGCAACTCATGCTACATAAAGTACATGTACATACAATGGGCTCAAACAGGAAACCCAAATCACACAGGAATTTTGGAAGTGATCATGGATTGAATGAAGAGAAGGCTAAGGTTTCAGAATATTGCCAGAGAAGGGCACAATGTATAAAGATCTACCAGAAAAAAGATAAACAATATGCCCTTTTCACTGATGGTCTCTGTAGTAATACAGGAAAATTACTGAAGGTGGAATGCTGCTATATGGAGTCCCCCATAACAAGTGACAGAAATTGCTGAAAGAGAAGGTGAATTGAGTCAGTTTGCAGAAGTTTTTATGACTCAGTTTAAACTCAGAAGAGCAAAGAAAATTAAGTCTCTCTGTATAAGCTGGAAAGAATTTTGAAGCTTCAAAATGTACCCAAAAACAAGATTAAAAGCAAACGAGGTTAGATGTTGGTGCCAAAAAATTGATGCATTTTATTCAATAGCAAAAGAGGCAAAGAGGCAAAGAGGCAAAGCAAGGCAAGGCAAGGAAAAAGGAAAGGGAAAAGGAAAGGGAAAAGGAAAGGGAAAAGGAAAGGGAAAAGGAAAGGGAAAAGGAAAGGGAAAAGGGAAAGGGAAAAGGGAAAGGAAGAAGCATGCCTGGGGGGTGGGGGGACAGGGGTTAGGTAGAAGCATATTACCCATCCAGGGGTCCGAATGATGTCTCGTTGCTCCCCTCCATCTGGTCTTCTGGTGAGGGTCTCCCATTGCTGCACCATGCTGCCACAGGCTCAAGAGTATAGAATCCAGTGGATTAATCTATGCTTTGGGCCAGGTGGGAACGCCCACGTCCCTGCCTTGCAGGGGGCCAGTTTGACCCTGTCCCTTGCAACACTGAGGGTCTGTTGCATCATCTCTGGTGCATGGTCTGAGGACCCCTTTGGGGGGCCTTTGATGGGCCATGTCACCCCCTCTGTTTTCCATGGATGCAGCTTCTCCCTGGATGAAGGGCCCCTCAGCTGGGCTCCTCTGCACAGTGGAGCTCGGGCAGTCACTCCACCTCTCACCAGAGGCTTTCCAACACACACCTGAAGCCCCGCTCCCCCCACCCTTTGGTGTGAATGTCTCTGTGAGCCTGGCAGCTGATAGCCCTGGAGCTGCAGTCTCCACCCTGAAGATGTTAAGCTTGTGCTTTGTGAATGTCCCCACCCCGGAGTTGTCACTTTATCTTACCCTCATCAGCGAGCAGTCCAGGGCCTCTCAGAGCCCTGTTCAGGATGTGGTTGTCTTCTCTGCAGCTTTTGTAATACAGTTTTAAAAGTCCTTCATAAAAATGTTTAAGTCATAAACGATGATATTTCAGTCTCTGACAGAGGTGAAAGCTATTCATCTGGCTTTAGATTCTACAATAGCTGAATGAGAAAAATGGCCAGTACTTCACTCCTATACTGACTCACAGATGGTGGCAAGTGCCCTGTGGGTGTGGCTACAGCAAGGAAGCAGAGAAATTGGAAACACAGAGGTAAAGCCAGCTGGGCTGTTGAATTGTGGCATGACTTTACTGCCTGGGTGGAGAGAGCCTTGTAGATCAACACACAGATGCCTACATACCCAAGACTACCCTCTGAAGAACATCAGAAAACCAGCTGGTGCAACACGCTGCTAAGATTAAAGAGGCTCAGGTGGATCTGGACTAGCAACGTAAGGGTGAATTATTTATAGCCTGATGGGCTAATGTCACCTCAGACCATCAGGGAAGGGATGTAACATATAGATGGGCTTGGGATCACGGAGTGGACTTAAGCATGGGCACTACTGTAGATGGACACTATTGTACAGGCTGTCCATGAACGTGAGACATGCACTGCAGTTAAGCAGGCCAAGTGGCTAACTGTGGTATGGAGGACCATGGCTGAAATAGAAATATGGGGAGGCTTGCCAGATTGACTGTATCACACCCCAAAAAAAGATCCAAGGAAAACACCCTTAATTTAAAAACTATTTTTATTAATTACTTTTAATAATTAATAAAATTTACTTCTTTTGTTAGCATCAAGTGCTCATTACTTATGAAAAGGATGCAATTTATTTATCAAACATCTAATTTGCAATTTACACTGGGACAGTGTTACAAAATCAGCTATTTTTCCCCTTTGAATATTTTATTTTATTCGTTTTTTTAAAAAAATGCAATTTACAAAAAAGGCTATTGATTTAAAAACTAAGGCAAGTTATTTAAAGTTAATATTTTAAAATACATATCTAGCATAGAACAGGGGACACTGAATGGTTATTGACACAGAGAAAATTTTTGACAATATCAATATTCTTCTCTCCAGTTTCACTTGACTAGTTTTTTTGCTAGAAAGGGAAGTCCAGTGCCACTCAAAAAATTGCATGCCATGTCAAAAATTTAAATATAAATTTAAACAGCTTTTCAGGCAGAGTCTTAAATGCTTTTCTAATTTCATATTTTGTTGCATTTTCCATCTTCTTCAAGGTTGTGCAAATAATCGTGCAACTACAAACTGATCTCCCATGGTGTAATCTCTAAAGTCCATTCAGGAGGACCGTGTTCTCATGCATAAAGGTTTGAGAGACTAGGCACAGAAACTCTAATTTTCAAATTAAATATTTATGCTTTATAAGAATTTTTTGGCTTCATAAATTTCCAAAGAACAATATGACCACATGCTTCAGTTTCAAAGGAAGCTGAACTGTCTATGGCCACCAGTGTCATGAGCTAGACTGAGTCCGTAACTGATGGAGGTGTTAATACATATATAATCCTCTAAGCACAGCTAGACTTGGAGCACTCTGCTGTACCAAGGAGTAAAAGGGAAAGGATCTTAAGACTTAGGTTTCCTTTAGTCCCAGTTCCTTTAATGGCACCTTTAAAATTAAGCACTTCCTGCTTGACAAAGTTCATGCCAGGCATCTGAGTAAAGGAATCACCAAAAGTTTGCACTAACTATGAAAACAGACAGGGTCATTAATATTGGTTGTGGAGGTTTTTTTCTTTGAAATAAAGGCATAGACAATCCTCACCCAATTTTTTGAAGATTCCAATCTTTTATTCATGCAAAGTTGTCTTTTATTTTTACGTTATCATTCTGATGTAAATTAATTAATCTGATACAGTGATTTTCCCCTGACTGGTAACTACCTATGAGAAATGAGAAATTTCCAGACATGCCTGTAAGAAAAAGTACTTTGTAGAATTTACCAGTCTGTGCTTCTCAGTGACGGAGTGAAATGACTTTATTAATTTTCTTGCCAGTATGCCAAATCTTGGTCTAAGTGTTTAGTTCTTTTAAGACTTTTTTTTTCTTTTTCTTTCAGTTATTAAATACAACTAAATATTTTCAACTGCTAGCTTCATTGCTCTTCTAGCATACTACTCTGGGAATTTAAAAAAAACCCAACAAATGTGTAAGTCCATTAGGTCAGAGTTCCCAAGAATGCCAGATGAGTGGAAACCTAAATAGCAGAAAGAGCAAGAATCAGGTAATTTGTTATCTTAAAGTAGTGACTAATTTTCAATTAGCTGCAAGTTTGTCATAACTACAGAATATGATTCAGATACTGAGACGGAAACCCTGTAGGCAGATTTTGCAAGTACATGTAGAAGCATAGATTTATTTTTTAATGACTGGTTTGTGACTACAACATTCACTCGATATAAACTAAATCCAAATAATTACTTTAAGTATAAATTGTAGAGTTAATGGGAATATTTTAGCTTTAAAATTTGTATTCAGTAGTAATACCCTCTGTAAATATAAAAGATCAAAGAAAAACTTGCTATAAATTATGTAGGACAATAGCTTCCATTGAAAATTCAAGATAATGTAATCTTCTTAAACTTTGCATCTCATTCAGATATTTTACTTTAAGTCAAAGTAATTTTCTAAGAGTTTGAAATGAAATGTAAACCTGGGTCTCCTGCCAACATGTTTTTAATACAGAGATATTTTACTAGGATAGGAACTATGACCTCAAACCTTGATTTGTTTCCTTCCTTGTACCATATGTAACTTTCATTTTCTTGGACAAGTCCTCATTCAATGACAAATATACTTCAAAGGTCACATCATGCACATTTTCTGGACTTGAGTCACCTTTCTACTCTTTCATTTAAGTGTAATTGTACCCTTGTTTCTTCCAACAGGAAAATTCAAATTCTCAATAATCAAGAGTAATTGAAAATTATTTCAGGAAGTGGTTACACCGAGACCAGAAGAATAAAAAATGTCTGTCTGAATCTTCCAGGTGTAAATAATCTCTGTTTTTTTAGGTCCCTGACAAATACTTTCAAAGCAATATGTACAAATGTCTAGGATACTTTAGGGAGTCCGAGGTAGACCTAGGTAACTTAAAACAATAGTCTGCTACTACCTCCACACACATTACATAGGTCAGGACATCCAGCTGATAACACTTCTCTCATTTATTCCCCAATTCCACTTGTTCCAGAAGCTAGCTTTATGTTTATGTTTACATTGTCCTTTCAGAAGAAATGAAAGGTATTAAAATATTAAACACTACAGAATATGCTCTTGGCATATTTTTCTTTCTTTTCCTTTCATTTTCTTTCCCCCTTTCTTTTCCACTTCCTTTTCTGCATTCCCTTTCTGCTCCAGTATTCAAAAACAATAGATATACTCTAGGCATCCACATGCTAACATGCATATTTTGGTCCTTACAGATTACTCAGAAGTCTAGGATAAAGTATTTATGAAGCAGATACTAGTGAAGATAGCCAGAATATTTTTCCTTCTCCATGTATTCTAAACTGCAACTGCTCTAGGAAACCTCTTTCAAGACACTGAATACTCAGGTCTCAGGCCCATGATAATGTCATTGGGAATTACAATTGGGAATAATTGCCACATCTGTTTGGTGGGAAAGAGGCTACTTTGAGCCTATGGGAAAGGGCTTTGTTTATAAGGGACAGAGACAGCTGGAGTGGTGGGAGGTTATGGAAAGTCAGGAAAGGGCAGAGAGAAAAAAGAACAATGGCAGAAGGGAGTGAGTCTGAATCCTTTGTCAGGTGTTCACCAGCTCTGCTGCCGAAGACATCACAGAGCTAGCCTGAGAGACTACTGCAGGTTGAAGACATCCGTGAACCACCAGTTCCCCAGCAAAACTTAAAGTACTGGGGAAGATTCTGGGAGACAGAAAGAATAATCATATTTTCCCAGTACTTGGAGGAAATGGGAGAAAATCTTCAGGTTAGTACAGCCTGCATTTTAGATATTCTATTTCTTTTATTCTATTGTAGAATGACTTCGTTGAGAATGACAAGATAAGCATATCATTAATGCCACTGAACAGGAGAACAAGAAGGGAGGGCAAAGGCTCTCCAAAGAAACCTAATTTCAGACTGGATATACAGACATAAGAAAAGTGAAAGAAACTTCATATATTCATCAGTCATCAAAATGTAGATATAAAACAGTTGTGAAATTGTTGTTGATTTACAACAAATTTGGAGAGGCATAGACTCTGAAGAGCCATTTGGCTGGCAGACAGAAAGTTTAGCCAAGGGCATTTGGAACAAAAACGTGTTTTATTACCAAATCTGAAGTACAGGCACAGAAATAATGAAAAGAAAGTTTCAGGGTCATATCTAAATATTACAAAGCAGTAGGGAGATTTGGTTTAGTTTAGTCTTTGTATAGGACAAATATCCTTTCAAATACCTGTTTACAGACTTCATATAAAGCTAATCAAGATTAGGCAAAGTATCAGATTCTGCAACCCTCTTCAGAATATGCAAAGGGACATACCTACATTTCGCTGTTTGGTGGAAGCTTGTATTTTCAAAAATCTACTGTCAAACAGTAGCTGTACACAAAATGAATTAGAAGTCACTTTTAAATCATTTACTTTTCCAACTGCATTTTATTATTTCTCTACATCATTTATGGTTTATAAAGTCTATTCAGGATAGTATCTCTTTAGTTTAAACAAACTGATCACTTAAAGCCTTGGGAAAGTTCAAGTACAGTCAATTAACATCACTGACACTAAAGGTAGCATTACTTTTCTGTCAAGAAGATTGTCCTACTTTTCTTTTTAAGTCTCATGTGCTTTCATACTTTCAAATAACCTAAGTTTACGATCATATGTCAGTTTTTTTCTGCTAAAGGAATACACAAAAACAGACTTCAAAGCCATCTTTGTTCTGCACATGCATATCAAAGAAAACATCTATTTTATTTTGCTGCATCAAAGGCTATTAAGTACTATTTTAACATTTGGGAAATAACACAATTTGACATTCGATGAACTTAATGTTCATCAATGTGCCTTCATTAATTCCTTTGCTTGATTTTAACTTTTTGAAGTCACATCAAAAGTTCAGAAATTATATACACAAAAAATCGTATATACATATACACACATATATATGTATTTATATAGTTATATATAAATGTGTTTTTATAATGGACAATTATATTCAGAAAAATTTTAAAGTTTATGATCCTCATTTTGTTAGAATATTGCAAGAGATAATAGTTCTATTACTTATTGGTTTGTAGTTAATTTATACAAACAACTCATAGCTGCTATGATTTTCTGATTCTTTTCTCCTTTGATTCATTTATGGAAATCTTACATCTTCTCAAAAATTTCCAACTCTGAAGTATTTTAAGCTCTTGTTGAAGTTAATCAAAGTCACTTAAAAGCAATCCCTAAAGCTCCTTCACCACATAACAAATGAATCTTTCTTCACAAATACATTTTGGAATAGTGACATGGATTTAGAGTCTCAAGTAAAGTGTGACTCTGATGCTCATCAGTGGAGAGATAATTTATGCTTGTGAAGCTGCCTGTGGTTTTCAGTACAGAAAAGTTTTATGTTGTAAAATAAACTTTTCTGCTTGACTGGTCTCTTCCACAGAAGTACCATATAGCATTAAGAATTCTTATTTCTTTCCTGTTACTTTCTTTGTGTCATGGAATAGCTAAAGTTTGATTTTGGTGTTTGTTTTCGTTGCTTGGTTTTTTTAACAACTTTGCTTTTCACGGTCTGTCATGGTGTAAGATGTACGGTCCAATGTTTCCACTTGGATATCCAAAGTACACCTAGAACTAATTACTGTTTAAAGCAATCTCATCAGATGAAAGATCAATTATCTTGGAACTTATGACTCATTATTGAGTCATTCTATTCTTTGCTAAATAAAGTACAGCATTAAGCATAGATAATCAATGGCACTATAAGCATTCTTGATTTTTTCTGCAGATGGTCTAAAATTTTATGTACTAAAATAACAAGGTTTTTTATATATATTTTAAAGAAAGAACAAAGGCAAGAAAATAGAACTGGAGAATACAGCCAGTAAGATTATTTAAGCAATTAGAGCCAAGAAAAACCAAAGAAATTTGCAAAAGCAATGGTGAATTGAAATTTGTCCAATATACCCCAGATAAAATCTCAGACTTCAGATATTTACTTCTAAATTTTCTGCAACAAATATTTTGAAAATTTGCTGTTGAAAGAAAAAAAACCCCATCATGCTACGCCTTCATCTCATGTTTCTTTACTCACATTATCTGTATTTCCATTCCTAAGTCTTCCCTCTCCCACCCAGTGTACAGGTTTCAGAGAATGATAGAATGATTGACGACTGAAACCTGATCCAGAAGGTAACTGTGCCAATTCTCTGGTCAAAGCCAGCCTACTGCAGACCAGGTTACTTACAGCCACAGCCAGTCAAGTCTGGACACATACAAATTTTACAGCATCTGATCATCA
Source organism: Corvus brachyrhynchos (assembly GCF_000691975.1). Taxonomy (NCBI): domain Eukaryota; kingdom Metazoa; phylum Chordata; class Aves; order Passeriformes; family Corvidae; genus Corvus; species Corvus brachyrhynchos. The sequence continues at coordinate 1,581,676 of NW_008240046.1, forward strand.
CTATGATAAAAAAGATAAATATCACAGAACATTCTGAGTTGGAAGGAATCCACAAGGATCATCAATTCCAACTCTTCGGTGACTGGCCCATATGGGGATCAAACCTGAGACCTTGGTCTTAACACCATGCTCCAACCAACTATATCCTAGCATTTAATTAGAATTTCCTACATTCACACTTATATCCACTGCTTTTTGTCCTATCACTGTACACCTCTGGGAGGAGTCTGGCTCCAGCTCCTCTGTATCCTCCAGTGAAATAGCAATAGGCAGCAACAAAGTCTACTGGGAGCCTTCTTTTCTTGATACTGAACAAATCTAGTTCCCCAACTCACACCATATACCCTGTGCTCCAGCCCTCAGACATCTTGGTGACTGGTGTGGACTTAGTCCAAAACATAAATATCCTTCTTGCAGCAGGGAGCCCAAAAACTGAATGCAGTACTCCAGATAAGGCTGTGCAAGTGCCAAATAGAGGGTGGGAGTATATCCTTGGCCCTACTGACTACAGTCTTGCCAACACAGCCCAGGATGTATTTGGTCTCCTTTACTGCAAGAGCATGCTACCAACACATATTCAACTTGTCTGAGCAGCCAGGGTCAGGTTAGGAAAGCTAAAACCCTGAAAGAATGAAATCTGAATGGGGATGTCAAGGGAAACAAGAAGAGTTTCTATAGGTACCTCAGTGATAAAAAGGAAGACTATGGAAAATGCGGGCCCTCTTCAAAAGAAAACGGGAGACCTGGTTCCCAGGTCATGGAAAAAGCTGAGGTACTCAAGAACATTTTCATGTCTGTATTGATTTTGCACAGCCTGGTTTTTGGTAGCAGGGCGGCCACAGAGGTGGCTCCTGTGAGAAGCTCCTGGAAAATTCCACCATGTCCAGCAGAGCCAATCTCTGATGGCTCTGAAGATGGACATGCTGCTGGCCAAAACTGGGCCAATGAGAGAGGTTGGTCATGCCTCTGTGATGACATATTTAAGAAGAAAATCAAAAGTCACAGTTTTGCTTCTGGTGAGAGAAGAGGAGGAGGCGAGAACATGTGAGGGAAAACAACATGGCAACACCAAGGTCAGTGAAGAAGGAGGGGGAGGAGGTGCTCCAGGCACCACAGCTGAGGTGCCTCTGCAGGCTGTGGTGAAAACCATGGTGAAGCAGGTTGTCCCCCTGCAGCCTGTGGGGATCCAGCTACGATCCAGTTTAAACCCAGAAAAGCAAGGCAAGCTAAGTCCCTGTGCATAAACCGGAAAGAACTTAGAAGGTTCAAAATATTCCCAGAAATGAGATTAAAACCAAACGAGGTTAGATGTTG
>NW_008240046.1:1583604-1599687 GCF_000691975.1 Corvus brachyrhynchos
CAGACTTTTCCAAGATACCCAAAGCCTCTCCTCCCCCCACCCTTTGGTTCGAGGGTCTCTGCGAGCCCTGGGGCTGTGGTCCTCATCTTGGAGGTGTTAAGATTGTGCTCTGTGAATGTCCCCAGCCCTGAGTTGTTACTTTATCTTATCTTCATCAGCGAGCAGTGTCAGGCCTCAGGGCCCCATTCAGGGTGTGGTAGTCTTCTCTGCAGCTTTTGTAATACAATTTTGAAAGTCTTTTAAGAAAATGTTTAAGTCATAAAATATATTATTTCAGTCTCTGACAGATCCACAGGGGATGCAGAGATCCACCTGCAGCCCATGGGGGAGGTGCCCGTCCTAGAGCAGGTGGATGCCTGGAGGAGGCTGTGATCCAGGGGAAGCCCCGGTGGAGAGAGAGGGCCCTTGCTTCCAGGCTGGAGCAGCAGACTGTGTGCTTGTGGGAGGGGCTCACGTTGCAGCAGGTGTGGCGTGGCTGCTGCTTGTGAGGGTGGACCCACGCCGCGGAAGTTCATGGACAACTGTCTCCCATGGGAGGGACCCCAGGGCCTCACAGGGGAAGGACTCCTCTCCTGGAGCAGTGGAAGAGAATCTCGGTGATGGACGGACCAAACCCCCATGCCCTGTCTCCCCGTGCTGTTGGTGGGAAGGAGGGAGGGGCTGGGGAAAAGGTGTTCTAAGGGTTTGTTTTACTTCTCATTATCCTCCTCTGATTCTGTTAGCAATAAATTCACTTTGTAACTTTAAGTTAAGCCTGTTTTGCCCTCGAAGTGTTTCCTCGTGGTTCTTATCTCAAGTCATGAAGCCTTTGTTAACTCTTTTTTCTTTCTCTCCTCTGCCCAGCTGTGGTAGGGGAGGGTGAGCAGGTGATTCTCGTGGGTGCCTGGCACTGGGCCAGTGTCAAACCACAACAGCGCCACTTCCAGCAAATGTTCCAGCAACACTTTCCAAGTCTCAGAAGACAAAGGCAGGGACTGGAATAATGAAGAACTTCCCACCATAGGAGCAGTAGAGGTTTGAGACAATTTAAGGAACCTGAAGGTGAACATGGGACCTGATGAGGTGTGCAGCCACGGGTCCTGACAGAATTGGCAGATGAAGTGGCTAAGCCAAAATCCATCAGACTTGAAAAGTCGTGACAGTCCAGTGAGTTTCCCACTGCCTGGAAAAGGGGAAATATATTGTCCATTTTTAAAAATAGAAGCAAAGAAGACCTGGGGAACTACAGGCCAGTCAGTCTCACCTCAGTGCGCAGAAAGATCATAGAATCATTTAGGTTGGAAAAGGCCCTCAGGATGATCAAATCCAGCTGAGCTTTGGCCTTGGCTATTTAATTTCTACATGAGTTACCAATGTCTCTGTGTCCCTTTCATGAAGACTGTTTCTGCTGCAACTATCTGTATATCTCCTTTTCATGTCTGAGCTCAGTCAGGAACTCCATGTTCATCCACATTTGCCTTCTGCCTTGCCTCTTTGTGAGGAAGGGACAATTCCCATGCTCAGAAGAGGTGTGCTTAAAGATGAGTCAGTTCCCCTGGACCCCTTTGAACTCCAGGACAGTCTCCCACAGGGTCATGCCACACAGCTCCCAGAGCAGGCTGAAATATGCTCTTCTGAAGCCCAGAGATGTAATTCTGGTATTGTCTTGCTCACTCCTCTTGGGACCTTAAATTCCACAGCCTCCGCCATGCAAACTGCCTACGTTTGTTTGCAGGCACTGTCCACAGTGCTAAGGAGCAATGAAACTGCTAATAGCAATTGTATTCAGGGGCCTGCCACTTTGGGGTGAGGCACACTCCACCAGATCTCATGAAACTAAAGGCTCACCAGAGCATCCCCAAGAAAAGTCACACACCTTGTGACCACCATCACCACTGCATGCTCCTGCCACCTGCTCTGCCTTTGCAGCAAATGGAATCGTATACAGATATCTGCACAAGCACACAAAAAAGCACTGATTGCCACCTATTACAGGAAAAGATGCTCAACCCTCGTGTTTTTAATCAAACCAGGACTGAAGCAGTTTATTTTAGATTTCATAACAAGCAATCAGTTAATGAGACATTCAGAAATGGGTCAGGAAAGAACAAGGGGGGAGTGTGCAGGTACCCCTAACTACTAAATTAGAGAAAACCACTCTAAGACACAAAATGTAATAAAAAAGCCTACTTTTCAGAATTTTTCTCCATTGAAATTCTCATACTTCCTTTTCCTTTCAAACATCCTCACAATGTCTAAGCTAGGTGCAAAATAAGAGGAATAAGCAAGCTGCCAGTGGGTTAACTTGACAGGTAAAATAAATTCAAAGCCATGAACTGCTTTGCAGTCCAACTGCTTTGGACTACATGACCTGCGAAGACCATTTCCAACATACAAGACTCTGTAATTCTAAATATATATTTAGATAGGACAGAAATAGTTTACAGACACAGTCATACGGCAATTTGAATATTTCTGGTTGTTGGCAGGTTTAATAAAACAATTTTTGAAAGGATTAGACATCCATTTTGCCATCAATTACATTAGTATTAAATTTATTTTCATAGCATTTATATTCTCCATATACCTAGTTTACAGTTATTATATACAGTTTCATTATCAATGCTTGTCACTACCAAATCCAGCTGAATGAATTTCTCTAGGATTAAGGTCCAAAGGATGCATTTGTATAAAGGCATGGTGCAAAATCACTAGAGTAAGAAAGCTGCCAGGACTTAGCTGAACAGCACTCTAGAGCAGTTCAGTGAGAAAAAAATATTTTATTACCTTTACTTAGATATGAATTCACAGGAAAATAGAACACATAAGTAGAAGACTTAGAAGTGATGTATTTCTCTGAATCTATTTGTCATCTTTCAGTGCTATGCACTGGTTCACACCTCTGAATAGACTATCAAATCTGGTCAGCAATGTGTGTGGAATTAAGTTAACCCCTGCCTGAAATGTACAATAAATTCAAGTATTATTGCAGCATGAGCTGTTAATAAACTGCTCTGAATGCAAAACTCTGGAACTCCATATGATTCTGAACCTATATCATACTTTAAACTAGCAGTTTCACCTATGTCTAACCCACATGACATCACTCCAGTGAAGCCTTACTCTGTGTATGGCATAGTAGCTGCTCTGAAGGAAGAGAAAAAGAAATGAATGAGAGTGGGGAAAAGGGGGAAATCCTTGCTTATTATTCTTGAAGTGGAATTTTGTTGCTGCCTGCTCCAAGCTTCCCTTCCCCCTCTCCAAGACAAGCCAGCACTTGCCTCTGCCATGTGCTCTGAACTCTGTTCCAAGCAGGGGCAAACCCAAATGTAACTCAAACTCTTCAGCAGTGTCTGATTGGCCGCTCACCCCGGGTCCGCACCCAGTCCTCCCCTTTCCCCTTCTCCAAATAAAAGAAGGGCACAAGAGGGGGCCTGCCCTCTTTGGCTTTGCATCCCTTCTGCGAACATCTGTGTGTTTCTGTTTCTGTTTGGAAGTTTCTAATTGCAGGAATTAGGCAAGCTGAAAGCTATATTTCTCCCTCTTTGCTTCTGCTGGTTGTATCAGCTTTGCAGCTACCATTTTGCCACTTTCAGAGCTACTGAAATGCTAGATTGCCTGTGCTGCCTCTCTAGGCTGCCCGAGGTTTTCTAAGGCATTGAGCTACAAGCGCTAGCCAATAAAAAGCTGTGAGTATTCCACAGAATTTACCATTTGGATCTGTGAATTTGAACACAGGTCTCTCCATTTCACTCAGCTCATACCTTAGATGAACATACCCTACTTGAGATTAAGCCTTAGTACTCAAATATCCCAGAGGTGCACACATCTAACTATTTTCAGAGACTATAGACATCTGACTATTTTCAGAGACTGCTGCTGCAAAAGTGATTTAAAACATAGTTATAAATTATAAAATAGATAAATTAGCATACAATAAATACCAACATTTGCCTCTGTTACCAGGGTTCAAACCATTCTCCCACAATCAGGACCTCTTGATTCTTTTATGAAAGTATTTTAACTTTTGATGAAATGATTCCTTGCTTTATATCTTCAGATGAAATATCCTTTATTCTTACAGTACCAAGATGGCAATCAATTTCCCATACTTCTAAATATATAAAGAACTCATAGCTCTCACTTTCTCAAACTCATACACAATAGAGAAATGTTACCTCAATGCGTTTTTTTTTTAAATCACGTTGCCTCTAGTATGAAGACAGGCTACCTTCCTATAATACTGTAGTCTTTAAACACCTAACTTTTTCTTAATTCAGGATACAGTTTGATAATGTGATCTGGGATGTAACTGTGTGGTTTCTGTTTGTATATGAGTCTCTCAGGAAACATTTTTACCTATTTAGAATTGTGAATTGGATGCAATATTTGTTTGTTGAATGTGAAAAGACTGAATTAGAGAATGTCTCACCTTAAATTCATGACTGTTTTTTCTCTAGAGACTGTAACTACTTCAAAAATAAATCAAACTACCTGGCAAACAATAAGGAGTTCCTATCTAATAGAAACTTAATAGCTTGAGACAAATGCATCAGTAACCCAAACAATAGGTGGATGATGTGAGTCTTAAACCAGTCTTAACTCTTGTGCAAACAATTGCTACAGTTCAAGAAAATAGTAATGTTCTATGCAATTTTTACGTGACTAAATGCCTTCATAAGCTTATTCTGTAAACACCATAAGTTTATTATTCTCTGTAAATCATATTCATTTGAAGAAGAGACTATAAATAGAAAAGATGAAATAGAGTACATGAAAACTGAGAAAAACAACTGCGATGAGACTGTCTTTGCATAATACAGCTATATTTCTAATTATAAACATCTTACCCATAAATTAAAAAAAAAAAAAAAATTAAACCAAGAAGTAGGAATAGGCAAGAAGAAGAAAGCAGTAGTTTAGAGAGCAGTTAAGTAGGTAAGATACACACTCACAGATGGTCTAAAGTGGGAGCCTTTAGCAATTTGAGGAATTTTAAAGGACATTTAAAATTTCAGAAAATAAAAGTAGACATATACTTCTCTTCTTTAAAAGGTAAGAACCAAGTGTTTATATTTGTAGACTTCTTGACTGCAATAATAAAACTAGAATAAACTCCCTTAAGAGCATGGAGAAACAGAAAGAGATGAGAAGAAGTCATCATGGATTTATCATGAACACATACTCTCAACCAATCTAATGACTCTGTCTGACATGTTAGGAGTCCCTAAAAAGAGAGGAAAAACAGAAGATGTCATAACTTCCCTTTCCTAGTTCTTTTGATGTGACATTCTGATAAACAAGCTAGAAAAGCATGATGCAGATAAAAGGGGTGTAAACCAGTAGAAAAATTGTACTTGGAAAGTCATTATTAGTAGTTCCCTGACAGAATGAAGGGCTCTATCAAGAGTCGTTCTGCAAGAGAATGATCTATTTTTACTATTATTTTTGTGAATGTAGAATAAATGGAATATTTATGAAAGTGGCCCATGAAATGAAGCCCTGGGGAGCACTAGGATAAAGGACTAGAATAGAGAGTCCAAGACAGACCAGACAGTGAAGTGGCAAGTAAGAAGGAAACAGTGCAGAACTCATGTACAACACACCACACCTCAGAAAAATAAATAAATTTCACATACAGTGGGGAGTAACCAGGCAGGCAGCAATAGCTCAGAGGCAACCTGGAAATTTCACACATACAAACTGAAGTTGAAATGTCATATTGCACAGGAGGGACATCTCATGCTCTTTGCAACATAAGAAGTAATCTTTTTCTCTCACATTAATAAGCCTTGTTTAGAGAGCTGCATTGAGTTTTGTGCATAAGCTGGAGGTAATCAGGGGACAGAAACATGAATGATCAGAGGCTCACAAAGACATCAGCATTGATGAAAGATTGAATACTGATGCCTGCTAAGCTTAGGGTAAAGAATAAGGAAATAACATGATGAACTTTCAAAAATAAGTGGATAAACTGCTTCCAAGCCCATGGAGAGTCAAATAGGTTTAACAAAAGGAACATAAAAATACATAATCTCAGAGAAGCTATGGTTTTCCAGAGCTATGTAAATCAATCCTAAAAATAGTATAAATTTTTTCTAATCTGGACTGATGAAGATACAGTTGATCTTGCCTTAGGGTAAGCAAATGGCTTGAGTAAGCTCTATTTTCCCTTAATTTTCTATATCTGGACACCAGAACAGACATCTAATATCTTCATACATGCATAATGGAGAAGGTAAAAAAAATGTGCAAGTACTACTTGCAAGGAGTCTATGAATTCATTCCTAGCTAGTCACTTGAAACATTCAGTTTATACTGATTAATTGTTTTCATTATGTGGAAAAAACTTGTGGAACTAATGATAATGCTAATTTTTGTATTTCAGTGCTTTGAAATGACAATAGCATGGTAATGATGAGCCTCATTACTTTGTGCATTTTATACAAGCCATAGAACATGTACAGAACAGTTTTCTGATACAAGTCAGATGGAAAATAAAGTTACTCCCTGTGCAAAATACGTGTTTTGGTCCATTTATGTCTGTCAGCCTGTTTTCAAGTTATTTGTGTCAAATGCAGAGTGAGATAATTTGATATAGTTAAAAATATAACTCCATGTTTAACTCAGCACAAACCAATGAAGAACAACCAGATAACAGCCACACAAATTTCATTGATTGAGTTTTCTCGAACAATCATGGAAGTATCTGAATATGAGTACATAAATGTATTTGTGGATGGAACGAATTTCCTTTTTTAGTGCCAGGAGTAGTTTGCAAATATTGTCTTCTAGGACTTCTAGATATGTGGCCGGACAGTAAAACAAAAATAATATAAAGTACCTAAACTGAGTCTAAAAAAGAAAAGTTGGTCTGTGAGGGGAATTCTTGTTCATTTCAGTAAATTTGTGACTACATGCTTTTATAAATACTCTTATGTGACCTTGAAAAAGATAAGATTAGAAAAAATACAATGGTGATTAAAGATACCTGGGCAAAACATTGTTTATAATAGGCAATTACTGGTTTACACTTTTAACATGTGAAACAAACTTGTATTTCAGGTTATACTGAATAGAAACATAACTGTACAGATACCTCATCTGTCTGACAAACTCACCAAATCTGACATTTTAATATCTCTATACACAAAATACGCACTAGTCTGTACTAGATGCTTCACGTCATGCTGATCATGTGTGAGTTTATCATCTTTGTAAGATAGTACGTAGCCAGATTTCTTTGGAACTCTTCCAGATTAAAAGTCTGAACTGTTCCATGATATAGATCAAATATATCAAGCCAGTTTAAAATTTGCTTACCACTGAGCTCTATGCTGACTTGCTTCTTTAACCACCCTGTCTGCAGGGCTGATGGTGGTGTGTGCACAGCTGTGGGGTTAGCCAAACACCCACCCAGCCCCTCTCTGAGTCACCAACAAACAGGCAGGGAAAACAGGATGAGAAGGATCATGGATGAAGATAATGACACTGGCATCACTTACCAATTTCTATTGCAAGCAAAACAGACTCAGCTTGGGTCAAGTTGAAATTTAGGGGTCCTTTGTTTGAAGTGATGATCTTGATCCACTGAGGGTGGACAAAGAAGCCTTTGAAACACAGAGTCTGATGGGTTAAAATACACTAGGTGGGAGTGCCCAGGTACCTCCTCTGGGTGGAGGAAGCTTTCAGTCCTCCCTGGAGGAAGGCCTCAGAAATGAGTCTGTGGGCACTTTGGGGCTCTTGGATGGTTCTCAGCTTCTCAGCTGCCTCTCACATCAGTCCAGTTGAGCCAGTAATGCCCCATCAGACTTTCCCAGGGGAAGGAGGGGGAAATTTTACAATGGGGCAAGTTGTGTAAGGTAAGAAACCAACTCATCTTGCAGGATTTGCTTTTTATCAGCCTCAAATCCCTGTCTGTAGCCTCCAGGCAGTGATAGTTTACCCCCTCTGTACTAGCCATTACAAACCCAAAAACTCACCTCCTCCCTCAAGGGATGCAAACTTGGCCTCAGCAAAGCACCTTAGAGCCTCCACATATAGGCAAATTTTGGTGTCAGTAATGATTAATAGTCCAGTCTATCTCAGCTGGCTCTCACGTTTTTCTCCTCACTGCTCTCTGGTGGTTTTGCCCTTTCTTAAATATCTCTTCACAGAGCGTGTCAGAGTTGCAGTGATTAAAACACTGAATTGTTCTGAGATTGACCAACTACACAGCATCTTGCAAGAATGTGCTTTACAAAGTAATGATGTCATCCGTCTCACAGACTTAAAAATTTGTATTTAATGCACAGTACTAGGCAGAGTATGGTTTTCTTCAGGTTTTGCGTGACAAGATTCATTGAGCCCAAAACAGAGGAGAAAGGCTATATATAAAATAAAGATGTAAAAATAACATGGAATCAATAGGGTAATTTTTATCTGCAGTTCACTGTTCATTTGAAATGTTAATTAAAAAAAAAATCGGATCCGACAACATATTTTCTGTTCTACCAGAGACTAAACGCTTCATATTGCTGGACCTATATGTTTATTAAATAACTCTCTTGTTATCAATATGCACATCTTAACCAAATTACAGAACCAGGAAACTGCAATACTATGTATTATTACAGCAAGTTGTACAGACAGAAAGACTAGACGTAGAAATTAATGAGAAATACAGAATATCGCCACAGGGGCTTTGAATCCAGAGACCTAGCTATTATCAGAATGGAACTCTATACAATGAACTCCTAAAAGAGAAAACAAACAAGTAAATGAGTTCAATGCAAGATAGATCTTGTAAGCAAAACTCCAGTTAAGCCAGTGTTATCCTTACTAAGCAGGCCTTACTCTTAAGACATCATCGGACTATTAAAATCTTTGGCCAAATTCTTTTCTCAACCAGTTTGTCTCTGATCATGCTACAAGATCTCTCTTTTTATCCTTGCACAGTGTTCTCCCTTCACCAAAAAAAAATCTCCCAACTGAGCATATGTGACAGTTTCCAGCAATGGAACTATCTCCCATGCATGGGCAACACCACTACAGGGCTGTCCATCTTTCTCACAGTATACTGATTTGTGAGAGAGACTCATAAAAATATTATAAAGGCATTAAGAAGAAAGGACAGAGAAGATGGCTAGAAAGTATACACCCCTGAAATCTTAAAGTGGCAATGTTCCTCCCCAGGAGAGTAGAAGGCAAGACAGTATAGGCAAGTCTTTGATTCACTGCTTTTAGGGAGATTCTGAGCCATAAAATGCATAAAGACCACAGCAACTGTAGATTGGAGCTCACAAGCCTGATAAGCAAAACATCCTCCTGGAAACTGAAGGCATAAGTGTCTACAAATGTTTCAGATTTGACAGAACGAATGGAACAGTTTGAAAGAGATCCAACAAGAAAGAAAGTAAAGGGGATTAAAAAAAAGAGGAGTAAAGCCAAAGAAATCTTCAGCAAGGGCCCTGTTAGGAAGCTCAAGAAGACTGAGGCTACTGAAAATGAACCAACAGTTTAAACCCCAAAAACTACTACAGGTGTAAAAATCACTAAAACTCAATTAAGATGAAAAAACTATGAAATACGAGATAGGAAAAACTCAAAACATGTAAACAAAAAATCTTTATCAAATTTTTTATCAAGAAATAAAACTACTTAAATAGGAGACTTAGTCTATTCAAATACCAGTAGAATAAATAGAACAGATGTAGCAATATCAAAATCCTATTTATTGCCCATTTGCTCCTCAGAGAAGATACTTGCTGATCTTTGTTTTAGTTGTCTAGTTAAAATTAATTTTGCTTTTAGCTTTTCTCAAAGCACTTTTTTTTTCAACTCATGACTCTGATTTCTCACAACTTATGGAATAGGACAGATAAACAGGTCCCTTGTCATTCATGTGTTTGCTTCACCATATCTGATACATCTCTATTATCCAGAGCTGAATATCTCTCATTGATTCACCTTCCACTTCCATACAACCAATATTCAACAAATTTTAAAACAAAATCTTGAAAATTGTTAAAGTATACACTTGTGCATATACATAACAGGTCTTTTGGTTTATTAAACAACTAATTTTTATTCTGGTTTTGGCTGAGGAAGAAGGGGACTTCTGGAGTGATGCTTTGTCTTCCCAAATCACCATTATGTGGAGTGGAGCCGTGCTCTCCTGGAGATGGCTGAACACCTGCCTGCCCTTGGGAAGCACTGAATGAATTCCTTGTTTTGTTTTCCTTGTGTGCACAGCTTTTGTTTTATCTGTTAATCTGTCTTTAACACAACTCATATGCTTTCTAACTTTATCTGTACAGCATGGGTTCCTCATTTATGAGAGGAAATCCATATTGTCAGATATCACAGAATTGCAGAATAGTTGAGAATGGAAGGGGCCTTTGGGAGATTGTGTAGCCCAAGTCCCTCGCTCAAAGCCAGGACACCTAAAGCAGGTTGCTCAGGGCCACAACCAGTCAGGTTCCAAATATCTGCAAGGATGGAGAGCCCACAACCTCTCTGAGCAATTTGTGCCAGTATTTTACCACTCTCAGTGTGAAAAAAACGTTTTCTATGTTTAATTGAAATTCTCTGTACTTCAGTTTGCACCCACTATTGTCCCGCCTTTTCACTGAGTACCATTGTGTTGAAAGTTTTATATTATTTGAAAGTAAAATAATTAGTTAAAATTGTAAGGGAGCAAGTTGAACTTTATCTGAACTATATGGCTCTGTTTTTTAAGCCAAAGACAGATTATGGTGAAACCCAGAGCTAACAATCTGAGCATTAATAACAGTCTTCCAAAAATGGTATCAGACTGTCAGATCAGGACCACTATGTTGCTCATTTAAAAGAAAAAAAAAACCAACATAGCATTTCTTGACATTAAAAGAACTAGTTTCATCTATTGTCACAATTTTTACAGCACTCAGGTTTCCCTGGAGATCATACATGCTTGCTTACTGTGCCAAGTCCTGCTTCACTTGGCAGATACAGTAACAACCTGAGGAGCTGCATCAAAAGATCTACTAACTTTTTATTCACTCTCTGATTATTCAGGATCCAAACAACATTTTAAGCATAACATGAAGAATGAAATTTATCTCTCTATTTTCTCTTTCACTCCAGCCTGAAACATTTAACCTCTTCTTAATTCACATAATAAAGTTGTGACAAATCAGTAGGTAATCCTGGATGTTATAGTAAAAGATTTTATTTTTGATAAAATGCCTGAATTATTTTATGATTAAAAAGCCCTGATCTCCTGTAAAAGAATTGGAGCAGTTACTGTATATGGCTTTATCAATGCTTTAAAATTCCACTTCTATTATTTCATTAACAGTAAAGGAACATTGTGAGATATAAAATTTATCATATGCCAACAGGGATTATACTTGTATATTTATATATTGATTAAAGAAAAGTCATGATTCCTATTGAAACTGAGGGCTTGTACTGTCAAGAACATTTGTGAATGGGTTGTACACAACAGCTGGCATATATGTGTCTGCAAATACTGGATGTGTTACTCTTTTATTGACAGTGTAAGGATTATGCTTTTTCCAGCTGTTAATAACAAATACAAAGGATGTAAATCCTTCAGCAGACTGCTAATGACTTCATTTTTTAAATAGTGTGTCTGTCAGATGACATAATGCTGACTCTATCAATCAATAGCATTTTACTAGGAGATCTGCAAGCTATGTTCTTAAAAGCCATTGGAGAGTAGCCTTTGCCCCTGCCATGCTGTAGCATTTTTTTAAAATCAGCTCATGCTGATCAAAAGCAAGCATCTGATATACTGCAGCAATCATATCAGAACAGTACCTATTTTTAAAGTCATTAGAAGAGTTGTGCATGCTTATAACCTAATTTCAGACTTGGACAGTATTGTGTTGGCTTTTGCTTTTCCAAAAATGAAATTTGTTGTGTTTTAAAGACTAACACATTCTCCACCATATTTGTCAAGTTAGTGCTTGATAGTGCTTTGATATTTATTGTACAGCAAAGAGTATAGAAACATCAGAAAATAAGGAAATGTGGAGCCATGAAAGTATCTGGAATGAATACAGGGTTCTGGTTCTCTGATTCTGCTGCAACCACACTCTGAAACAATTGAAAATCAAGATTTAAAATGTGTTAGCATTTTGGGGTTTTTTTTTTCTTTTTCTTCCTTTTTCTTTTCTTCCTTGACTCCCCCTTAGTAAGACAGAATGACCTGAAGGATTTGCATGAGGGAAAATCTTGATTTCTTACTTTTTTAACCTCTTTCTCTGGTAGATTCCCCCTCACACTCACTTGAATAAATGGAAAGTGACTGAGCAGGATTGTAGAGAAGAATTATTGAGATTATTGCTGCTGAAAAGTTGTGTCACCTTCTGTAAAAACTGAGGTCTTTCAAGCTTTATAGATTAATTCCATCATGACAAGCACTCTAAAAGTAGATCTTGCTCTTCTCTAAAGGCTGTCACCCTAATCACCTATTTATTTTGAAAGTGCTCTGAGTTTGATCTGTGTGCAGAAAAGTTTATTAAGATTATTATGACTGTCGTCACCATTTTGATGACAGCAATCACCCTTTCATTACTTAAAGGGGCCTTATAATAATAGTGCGCTTTAAACTGACAGTGGTGGGAAAAAGGGGAACAGATTTAAACCAAAAGGGGAGAGATTTAGGTTAGATGTTAGGAGGAAATTCTTTAGTCAGAGGGTAATGAAGCACTTGAATAGGTTGCCCAGAGAATTTCAGTCACAGCAATGGTGAGCACGGGAACCTCTGTAATTACTATCACTGTTAAATTAAGTCAATAAGAACTATCTTTTGCTTTTGTTAGGAAGATAAGTGTACTAGTTTGAAAACAAACCAGTGGGAGGCACTAAGTCAGAATAACAATTTAATGGAAATTAAAGAAAAGGGGAAAAAAAACGGTAAAAGAAAACACTGTCAAACTGACAGAGTCAAGGTACAACCTGACACCCTGTTAGGCAGGGTGGTGGTAGCAGTCTGGTAGAATGGTGGACGCGGTCCTCTTAAGCACTGATAGAAAGTGCTCTGAGTTTGATCTGTGTGCAGAAAAGTTTATTAAGATTATTATGACTGTCGTCACCATTTTGATGACAGCAATCACCCTTTCATTACTTAAAGGGGCCTTATAATAATAGTGCGCTTTAAACTGACAGTGGTGGGAAAAAGGGGAACAGATTTAAACCAAAAGGGGAGAGATTTAGGTTAGATGTTAGGAGGAAATTCTTTAGTCAGAGGGTAATGAAGCACTTGAATAGGTTGCCCAGAGAATTTCAGTCACAGCAATGGTGAGCACGGGAACCTCTGTAATTACTATCACTGTTAAATTAAGTCAATAAGAACTATCTTTTGCTTTTGTTAGGAAGATAAGCACCTGTGAATAATGAACCAACATAAATATTAAGTTATAAATTATAAAAATGAAGTTAAAAATTCACATAATTTCATGGCATATATGATAGACTAGAACATTTTCATTCTGATTCAGCATGGGAAAGTACATTCTGAAACTCAGTGCCACTGGAAAAAACCTAAGGGGTTTTAAATCTTTAAGGTACAGTATAAAATATTTTCTCTTGCACTGTTCAGCCCCCAAAATTCTTCAACTATCATACTATGCCAATAAAATTGTGTATATCCAATATTCAATACAAATCCTTCTTAATGGGAATAATGCAATAGACTATACTATAAAGAAATAGATTTTATAAGATGCTAAGATATTATTATTACTTCAGTACTTAATAATACTATTGATATTCCACATGTCATCATTTACACCGATTCTCAAAATTCAATACATTTCAAAACAGCAAAGTTCTATATTCTTATGCTTTAATATAATGAATAATAGCTTGCTTTGGTGAGGTAGCTGGTTAAAAGAGGAAGAATTAAAAGCAGTTTTAAACTTCACTCCAAGTGTCTCTTAAATACTCTCAATTATCTTTGTCCAGCAACTGGTAAGCCAGGGTTACCAGTCATTGCAAAAACTGTGCAGCAATTCTCAGCAAGCTGATTAACCTTAGAACAGTAGTCAAATTTAAAGTACAATTAATAGCTACCTTCCCTACTAAACATATATTCTTGAAACCATCTTATCACTATTCTTAAATCTTGTATTGGCTTTAATTAATTTCTAAGGCAGGCAGGTGTGATTTAAGGGCACCGCTTTGTTCTAGTACCTTAGTAATTGTGAGATTTATTAATCAGTGCTTTCAAAATCCATTGAGCTACAGAAATTTGTATTGCTCGTTCTTATTCTCACATAATACAGACAGAAGAATGAAGGAATCCAGCAATGAAATAAAAAAGTACTTGATAATGTCCTTACTGTAAAATTTTGTAGTGTTTTGGTGGCTCAAGTCCTTCTTGTTCAGGTTTTTTTCCACAGTAATTGGAATCCCAGTGTACAGTTAACTAATTCTCCTGAGTTTACTTAGCAGGATTTGTGTTCACAGCCACATACTGAAGTTTTCATTAAAAGGATAATGACAAAAGTCTTATGTTATCTTGAGTTTTGAATTTTGAACATAATAGAGTGGCACAAATCCCATTACTCAAGCAATATCTACACTTGGTCCCTTAATCAAAATCTCCCATATCATTCTCTTCCTGTAAATCTTCAAAGCACAGCAACTTGTGACTGTTCTGGGGGAATACAGTATTCCCTCAGGCAACCAGGTAATTTAAGGACCCTTCATAATCAATTAATTGCTAAATATCTTCTGTTTTGTTGTATGTGTATCTCCTGATTCAAGCAGCTATGTCAGGGCTCTCAAGCAGTAAGAGGTCACCAAAAAAGAAAGACAGTAAAGATAGAAAATAAAAAACAAAACACAGGTAATGTAAATATCATTTACTTGCCAAATGATGAAACAAAGAATTGTCCAGGGGAATTAGCTAGTGCTGAATAAAAAATATTTAAAATATTAGCTAGCAGCAGGCAAGTACCCAGTGGAAGGGGAGCTTGTAGGACTCCATTGGTTGGCAGATTCATACTAGTGGTGGTCAAAAACACAAAACATAACCAGAAATTAAAATAAATGGATAATGAAAGAAAACTCCATCTTATGTCTAGAATGCCTACAAGAGAATCAGACAGTCTTTTACAGGGGATAGATGATGCTCCATTTTTGAATACTGTCACAATTTTTTTAATTCAGTAAAATGCCAACATTGAGCTGTGTTGAAGAATTTAAAAGAACAATGGGGAAACATTTTTAGTTAAGCAATGTATTTACCATTCTAATACAAAAGTAATTTTCATCTGGAATAAGATGTCAATCTAAACATTTAGTTATGATATCTTAAGATATCTTGCAGGGTTATAAATACATGTAATTTAATACATATATCTTCTCAAATAGATGTGCAACCTACCCTAAATAATGTGAGTAATAATAAAAATGAATGTGTGGCTTTCAAATGTGCTAACCATCAGAGTAAAATCATTCCAGACTATGGTACATATATAACTGGCTAATATACATTAATGATGATAACATTGTGTCTGCACTGCTTGAACTTAAAATAATAGTGTATTTACTGAGAAGACCCCTATAAGCCCTACAAGCACTGGCCAATGTTAGTTTTGGCATAGCTTCTAGGGCTGCACAGTAAATAAGCTTCACTCTGATTGCATTTAAATGTGATACTGCAATTCAACAATAATAAAATGCATAAAAGCATGTATATATGCACATGTAAGTATGAACCGTGTTATGGGCATGTATTGGATCTGACTAAGAGTTCATTTTTCCTTAGCAGTGCTGTGCTTTGCACTGGAAGCTGGAAGGGTGTTGATGACTGTCCCGTCCCACTGTAAAAGGGGAGTCGGGGAGGATTCTTTTTGATAGATTTCTCGGGCAAAGTTAAAGCGCAAACGTGTCAATAATTTGTCTGAGAACTGTTTATTGATAAAGAAAGGTAAGTGCTCCTACCAAAGGGGGGGGTGGAAAGGGAGCAAAGAGGAGAAAAGAGAGGCCGAAGCAGAACGCCGGGGCAGAACACCGGGGCAGATCGGTACCGCTGTACCCCGGGCGCGCCGGCAGCTCGGCAGACGGAGCGTGTGTGCCGCAAGCTGGGATGAGTCTGCGCGGCTG
>NW_008240046.1:1599720-1602944 GCF_000691975.1 Corvus brachyrhynchos
CGTGGGGGCCGAGCTGCCTCGGGAAAACGGCGAAGCAGGGCAGGACACGTGCGGACAGGACAGACAGCCAGGGAAGAAGCAGGACCGCAGGGAGAAAAAGGCGAGGGGGGCCAAGCTGAGCCTCTGGGCAAGCCCCCGCTCCCTCCGAGAAACCCAAATGAAATGACCCCGGGTTGTGGTGCAGCTCCCTGCTTTTGTGTGCTAAAGCCGCTCCCAGAGCCCAGTTTCCTGGGCATTTTTTCCCGGGCAGCCGGGGATCAGCCCCACCAGCAAGGCGGGGTCGCTCGCAGCCCGATCGCGGAAGCTTTCTCTGCCCTGGGGGCTGCCAGGCGAAGCCTCCCCGGGGACAGGGCTCCCAGCACGTGTGCAGCCCCTGGAGTCATTTTCACCTCATGTATAACACATGTTGAGGCATAAAGAAAAATCAGACTGGTCCCTCTCAATGACACACAAGTGTTTTGGTTACTGTGAGCAGCTCTGTCCCTCTAACATGCTTTCCCCCCCCGCATCAAGGGGCTTGGAATGTGCAAGATCCTGGGAGGGGACACAACCAGGCCAGCTGACACAAATTAACCAAAGGGATAGTCCATACCAAGTGATGTCTGCTCAGATACAAAAGCTAAGGGAGAGAGGAGGAACTGAGGGGTATTTGTTACTCTACAATATTTGTCTTCTGGAGCAACCACTGCGTGCAGAGGCCCTGCTTCCTGGGAAGTGTCTGAATGTCGATTGATGATGTGGAGAATAACTTTTCCCTTTGCTTATGTACACGTAGACTTTCGCTTGTCTTTTTTTGGTTTAGCAAACTGCCTTATCTCAGCCTACTAGTCATTTTCCACCTTACAGTCTCCCCTGTCCTTCTGGGAGGGAAGTGATAAAGTGGCTTCGTGGGCACCTGAGACCAAGCTGAGGTTAAACCACTACAGGGTGATTTTTTTTTTTCCCTCGAGAATAGAAAAGTTTTCACAATGGAACAGGTTGCATAGAGTTGTCGAATCTCCATTCTTGGAGGTATTGAAAAATTGACTGAATATGACCCCTGAGAAACCTATCTCACTTGACTCAGATTTTTGCAGAAGACTGGACCAGATGACACCCAAAGTTCCCTTCCAAATTAAGCCTAGAAAGCTTGGGGTATATGCAAATTAATGAATATTTTCCGTATTCGAGATCTACTGTGGTAATGTTAGTCTCTGATGTGAAAAAGGAAGGTGAAAATCAGCACCTGCTACAAAACACTCAAGTAAATTTAGCCTTCCTTCGTTATATCCTGAGTCACTAAATCAGATGATCTGGTAAAATTGTGCCCCATTCCATTATAGAGAAGAATTTGGTGGGAACATAAAAATTAAATTATACAGAGATCTATGGGTTTAGTAATTTAGAAATTAAACAGAGGTGAACAGAACTTTGAAACAGGTTCATATTTGAGACTGGAGGGGAAAATCAGGATGATTGCATCGAAAATAAATCAATAGATGTTAACTGAGAGCAACTTACATCCCTATCCCACTGAAGTAATCACTACTCTCATTAGCTGTTCTTTTTATAATGCTTATACTGTGGTTTCATTAATTTGTGTATTTGCCTGTAATCTAAAACTTTAATGCTAAAATTGTGAAATCTAAATTGTGTTTTACCTCTGTTCTTATTTTGACATAAAATTTTGGAGCAGGAATATTCTAGCTGTATCTATAAAATCAGAAATCTGTCTCACACAACATATTCTGAATTAATAGTGTTCTTCACTCCTTGGCCTCACCTCTGCCCTAATCATATCCTAACAGAGATGTTGCCTTCCATTCACTTTCATATAACCTAGTTTCAAACAGTTTGGGAATTATGCCAGAAACCATTGATTCTGAGTGCCACTTTTTGAAGTCAAATTGTTCTTTATGATAGAATGCCAGATTAAATCCCATTGGACCCTGTATTTCTTGCCATCAAATTTCTATTTTGACTCTGCTCCCTGCTAATTCCTCTAAAATAATTCATTACTTATTTCTGAATGAGTTTGTGGATGTACATGCAAATGTATGTATAGCTGTTCCATCTTAAATGATTTATCTTCATCATTTATCTCTAATTGTTTGGATTTGTACTCTGAATCTGAAGTGCTCTCTATGCACTGTTTCTTACAAAAGTACCCCTCAGTTAAGCTCTGTGTTCTCATATTCATCACTGTCTTAATTGTTTTTAGATGTACTCTATCATCATAGTGTAATGTGATCCAAAAGCTCAAATACTAATCTACTCTATACTCCAGTACAAAACACAGTTTAACAGTTTGAGCTGACTCTAATTCCCAAAGACATTTTATAATCCCTGGTGTTCAAACTGAATTATGTGTAATACCATAGTATTTTAGTTGTACAGCACATGTATATTAGTTAATTTTTAAATATAAAATGTGTAAAACATTTTAAAATAAGAAAGAATTGCAAAAATGGATATGTTGAACATACACTGGACTATATTTAATACAGTGTAATAAACCAGATTGATATAATGCTATGATATCGTATAGTATGGCTGCGAAATTCTGGAAATCCCTTAGTTATGCCAAAACAAATTCTAAAAATATTTTTAAAATTATGTTTGAGAAATAAAAAATTTAAAAATCAACCATTCAAATGTTTTATTGTATTTACAATATTTGGTTTTACAATGTTCTTGCTATTTATTTACACATAATTCTGTGGCTAATTTTTTTTTTTTTTTTTTAGTTTACTTTGATTGAATTATTCCATACCACTGTTTCCAGAATCCACAGCATGAGTTTCTTCATCCCAAAGGAAACAGAGCCACTAACTGGAAGAGTTAGAAGCCAAAGACAGTCAGTTCTATAGTAGGTCTTTATTCTAAAAATGGTGCACTTTTACATAGATATCCTCATAGAGCCTAAAAGTAAAATTCTGTGGTTGTTTTTTGTTGTTTCAAAACAATTCTGTTTCAGAGCAAATATGAAATACCCTCACCACCACTTAGTTAATTTAACTCATCTAGAACTGACCCATCAATGAAGCAATTTGTTAAAATACAAAATATGATCCTCCACATTGGAAGACAGTTTTTTCCTGAACAGAGCAATTCCACAGCAGCAAGCTGTCTAGAAAATAGCTGCACCTCAGGGTCTCTTTCTTCATGCTTTCTCTCTTTTTTAGGCTAAAGATTACCCAAAGCCCTGATGTGATTTCTTTGACAGATGTACAGCTCTTGATGGA
>NW_008240046.1:1603017-1612567 GCF_000691975.1 Corvus brachyrhynchos
TTATATGACAAGTTGTACTTATTTTCAATAAATACTATCTAAAGACCTTTGGAAATAAACTTTTTTTTCAGTTAATGTTCATTGGCTATGAATAATGGGATTCATAAGTGTGACTTAAATAAATACATGAGTTTAAAGTGCAAGAATATTCATAAACATTGCTTCCAGCTCTATTTAAACTACTTATGTCTATAGGCAACTTCAATGTATTGTTATTAAAGATGGAGCACCTAGACTTCAAAGGTGTTTTGCAATAACACTTCAGTATGATATATAGATTAAAAAGAGCAATTCGGTCTTTAATATGTGAACTAAGTATTGTAACAATGAATCCATGGTGACCATTCAAAATGAATTTCAAGAAGAAGAACAGTTTATTTGCTTCATAAAAACCTGTGAAGCATTCAGACTGGATAACGTAAGCAGAATGCCGAAATATAAATCTTCTTAATTTACATTCAGGGTTCATTATGCACATTTTATAGCACTCCACAGAACTTTAATTTACAGATTTTTGGAACTTTACCAACCCCAAAGAAGTGCTAAACATGCCTGTTGGAGCATTTAACCAAAGTAAGTCACAGGAGATTTCCTTAATGAGTGCAGAATTATCATTTATTTGCATTCTTAGTAGATTTAGAGCAGTAAGGCCTATTAACAAGATAATGGTAAATGCTATTTGAATGTTAGTCTTCAGCAAACTATTCACTAAAATGAATAACTCAATGTACAAATTTCATAGTATGTAGCTAAATTGAGCCAGCATTTGCTCAGCTCATTTAGGTAGGTAATTTGACTCAAAATGGCCAGTTACTGAACAATGTGCAGCTGAACAGACTCAAGCAAATAACTCAAATAAAACCTCTGGAATGCATCTCCAGTCTTCATTGACCTTTACTGTTAATTTTCCTAAATATCTAGCAGTATATACAGAATGAACTTGTCATTAAAACCTCTGAATATAATTTGAAATATTTTTGCTCCTTATGACATATCAGTGTATTTAATAATTCTTTTACAAAACTGCCCACAGAAAAAATTATAGTCTAATTGTGCATTCTAATTCTACAGATTAGAAATGCTCACTTTTCATTTCAGGACTAGAAGCTACAATGTTTTCAAGGGCTTGGGACAAAGAAAAACATTAGGAACATAAAACCTGATATCTGTTGATAAGACAATAGTTATTTCTATAACAATATTTAACACTAGCATATGTCTTAGTGAAATAAGCAACTTCTCTGAGCACATGGGCACTGGACTGACTGGTGTTTCTTATGCCACACATAGCTGTGTAAGTCATTTTCATTAGGAGCTGAAGAAGAGATTTATCAAAGCAAAACAGCAGTTGCTCAGAAAACTGTTAAAATCAGAATTAACTGGGCAGCATTATCATAGAATCATAGAAATTTGGGTTGGAACTGACCATAAACCTCATGTAGTTCTAATGCCCTGCAATGAGCAGGGACACCATAGAACAGGTTGCTCAAAGCTCTCTCCAACCTGGCCTTGAACACTTCCAGAGATGGGCCATCCATTGCTTCTCTGGGCAGTCTGATCCAGTGCCTCACCACTTTCACAGTACAGAATTTTTAAATTTCTTCCTAATAGACAATAATTAATTATTAATGTTTCTTCCTTCTCAGAAGAGTAAGTTTTATATTATACTGAAAGGTAGGATGACACAAAACATCTAGCAGTCTGGTCCCAGTGTGTTCCACAATACCATGGAAATGAAAATGTAAATAGTATTGTTTGGATTTTAGTTGTTATTATGGTTTTTTGCCTTTTTTTTCAGACTTCACCTTTTGCTGTACTGAAACCATTGGCTCTCAATCTCTCTACAGTGCAAATCCAGATGACAAGTTCAAGGAACTGGGGGAAAAAGGGATTTGGTTCTCGTTTTTCTACATGTCTTCAAAGAAGGCAATAAAGATCCTAAAGACCGCCTCATCAACAGAGTCATCATCTAATTTAGGAAAGATTTCTTTGTGTTGATTTATCCAATTGCACTATAGCTTTGGATCTGAGGTGGCACAAGTTAAATTTGTACTCCACAGTAGCTGCAGTCTGGTATTTAGGTACAGCTTGATTATAAAACAACACAACTCCTTTTCTATTTATACAACACAAGATATCTTTACATGAAGGGAGGAAATTGTAGACATGTTCTACTCTTATATGCAGTTGGGACAAGGCCAACGTCTGGATATCAGGTTGCAAAAGGTCCCACAAAATGTACAGGCTATTCAGTATATACCCGGTCACTGTACCAAACACTCAGGCCCCATGCCAATACTGAAACAGCTAAATTCCAAAACAGGCATTAGTTTTGAAAATTCTATAACTCTACATCCATTATATATCTAAACACATACCTAAAACCCAGCAAAAGTAATGCAAGAAGATTTTCTTACTGATTTAAGGATATTTAGCATGTGGCATGTTTTAACTTATTTTAAAAATAGCTCATTTTGGCAGTGTAGATGAACTTGAATGCAATGATGCTTGGAAATTTTATCATGACATATTTTGCTGGACCAGTCTATGAAGCTACGTCATGTAGAGGTTAGAATTTGCATAAACATATAGATAGCTTTAAAAAAAACCCCAAATCAAAAAGCATTAACAACTAGATCTGCTACATTATATACTGAACATTTGCAATTTATTTTTAAACTGTTGCTATCTGTAAACAGTGGGGAATTTATGAAATATTTATACAGTTTATAATGAGCGACCTCTAAAACTCCTGATTATCATTTTGTTGCTCAATAACCCTATTACTGTCTTCAAAGACAAATGCTGAAACATGATCACATGCTTAAAGCTTTAGTATACATTTAGTTACAAGGACCACATACTAATATGAAGGTTAAGTTGATGCAGAGAGTATAAAAGTTAGTGAAATGCTCCTAACTTTCACTATTATGGACTGGACCAGATACATGCAATTTAAAAGTAGGCAAGGACACAGAATGAAGAAAATGCAAATGCAAAAAAGTACCTCTAATAAAGGACCAGAAAAATATGTGCAATTCCTTATTCAAGTATGTAAAAATAATCACTATGAATAAAATTTTAAAAATGTGACCAATAAAAATGAGAAAAAAGATGACAATACCCTGTGAAGCCTAAATTAATTTTGTCAATGTGTTAACTCCAAACTTTTATACACAGGTATATATTTTTCATCTTAAAAAATTAATAGGTGTGTGAAATTGTTAACTGTCAAGCAGTTATTCTGAGATACAAATTAGGTTGTTCTTTTACTTTTTAAGATTTTCCCCAAAAATCTTAGTATTTAATCTGCATAATCTTACATCTAACTCAGAAGATCAGAAAATAAAAATATGACTAGAAAAACAGAAGAAAGAGGAGGAATTATTTAAAAGAATATAGTGTTGGGAGAATAACTGGCAACATGAATGGGGAATGTTATTCCCATTACTTCTTTTATCTGTTTGGGTATGTGGCTGTATATGCATGCATATGTACTGCCTGTCTACCTCATGACATTTCTAGAGCTTTTTCATCTATGACTGTAACAAGTTAATAAACATTTCTGCCCTGTATTGGTGGATAGGACATTCTTCAGTTACATACTAAATTCACAGTGTTTTATGCTCCTCTACAAAGCAGTTACTGATTTTCCTTCTTGCTGGATACACTTTTGGAAGCTAAAGAATTCCAATACAATCAAGGGTCTAAATGACAAGTACCTTTGTATAAGGTGTTAAATTCTTTTGTAGCATGTACCATTGGATTTATCTTATGTTGTCAGAGGCAGCAGCAGGCAGTAAGTTTTACTCACCATTAAAAAGAATATATAAGATATTCTTATATAATATATAAGAATGCTGCTTTTTTCTTTTAATCTGACATTGTGTTACCAGGAGAAATTATGTCAATATATGTTTCCCAGGCCCAGAATAGCTGTAAAATAAATAAATCCATGCTATCAATAACTCTTGCACTACTGCTGCTACAGACAGATACAAACACATACAATGCTAGGTCCCTGAGTCAGCATTAATAAATAGTGCAGCTTACCATACTTGGTTTCCAGACAGATAAGGTTTTAATTATCCAGCATCAATCACATAGTGTACAGCACCACTGTACTTAGGAGATCCACTAAGATTACTGAAGAGAATGTAATATGAGAACCCCAGGGACAGTGACAGGTGTTTAGACTTTTGAAGATATTTTTAGTCAAATGAAAGGTTTTGTCACTACCTTCAGAAGGATCCATTGACATAGTGTATTTACTGACATAATGTCATATATGTCGTAGTGTCATATGTCCTCAAGGTGTAATCAGGACTATTCAGGAGACAAGCAGGAAACACAAATTACCTTCCAATCTGAAATTTTAAGTGGAACATACGTAGGGTGTCATCCTTTGAATAAGGATGCATTACACAACAGAGAATTTCTTGGGCTCATTTTTTTGCTGAAGAACTGCATGTCTAATTCTCCTGAAAGAGGTTTTATTTTCATTTTGAAAATCATAGTTTAATGTAAAATTAACTTCCAGGGAATGTTATATTTATGTAATTCTCCATTTCAAGCCAAGAGTGGTGGAACGCTGAAATGTGTCTTTCTGATTCCACCCATAGCTGCATTCTGCAAAAAGCATTTGTCTCATGCACAAACTGTTAGAGAATATGTTGAGATTCAGGAAATTTCTAGGAAGACAATGGATTCATTATAATTTTTTGAGAATATTATTCTTTTTAATATCCCATGGACTTGGTAGCAAATTGGAATTCTAATTTCTTTTTTTATCCCCAAAATCCTTTTTGTACTCTCTCTATGGGACAGCGCTTAAGCACATAATGAGGGTTATACAAACATACATATTTTGCCATATTGCTAACACACAGTGCTGCAGTCTTCTGCATCTTACTGTAGAACCTATTAGCTTGTTAGAAAAACCTCAACAGAAGGGAAAGACATGGGGAAAAAAGGTGTGTCACAAAGCTGAAACAGGTAGAAGGTCCATCGGCAGTGGAAGACAATCCATCTGGATCCATTATTTTTCCCACAAAGATTATTTTGTGATAGGTATAGAGGGGAAAAAAAAAGAAAGAAAAAAATTAGGATATAATCTTAAAAGTGTTGTAAGAAAATCTTGATTTAGTAGTTTAATCCTGAATTTGTTGGGAAATAGGGTGCATAATATACTTATAAAGCTGCCTATAGTCTTACAGAATCAGACTCTGACAGATCAATTGTGTAAGATATAGTAAGAATTTAAGAATCAAGCCAGACCTCGGAATCCTTTAGTCTGCAACATATTCAACTATGGCCTTTGCTGTACATTCCTGTTAAAAATTACTATATGCACATCCTCAGATGTTATAGATATTTTGGTGAGTGGCAAATACTTATGCATTCTTTAGTCATTATCTGTGATCACTAGAAAAGCCTACAGTATCATGGACTATATGAGCACAGTTTGCTTCCCATTATGGTGCACAAAGATTTCTTGGAAAGTAACAGCAATAAGGAGGTAGGAAAAAAATTCAAAGAGCAGTAAAGATCATAAACCAAGTGTTTTTCCATTCTAAAATTGTATTTAGAAAGTCTATACTTATGGCTAAATAAAATTTTTTGAAATTATAGTTTCTTAACATTTACCTCTCATATTTAAGATGAATTTAGAAGAAGTGGCAAATTATGAGGATGAGTATGTGTAACAATAATGAATTTAAACTTTCTTTCCATTGACATAAAATTCTTACTGTTACTTCAGGTTTTACATTTCAGGTGTCTACTTGAAGAGATACACCCAGGTCTCTGCATACAGCGATCATGAAACCAAAATTGGAAGCAGGAGGTTTAAAAGACTCTCAGACTATGTAGCTATAAATTAATTTGCCATCAAATTAGACATCTTTTAGGTTAGGGTTAGGATGAAAAACTTTGTACAGAGCAGAACTTCAAGTAACAGGCTTGTGCAGCAAATCACATTAGCGTACTCTTGTTCCATGTAAACACAGCAAGCCCTTTTCTGGAACAGAATTGGATTGGTGCTCTAGTTCTACCCGTGTAATACTAGAATTGTGCTTCACAATTTAGGGGTCTGAGCTGTCTTAGATTATTTTTTTCTACCATGTAATTACATTTATTTTTACAAAGATGAGAAAGAAGAGATAGTTCCATTATTTGTGGGAAATTTTATAAACATTGATAAAATAATAATAATAATAATAATAACAACAATAATAATTTTTAAAAACCAAAACTAGAGAGCTTTGTTATCAGGATTATTTTAATAAATAAGGTGGGGAAAAAAGATTGTTTAAAGTTACATTTAGCTTTATTTCTTGTTAATATGGTACTAGTGAAATGCAACACGGCTAAATCATTTTCTTTCACTGTCACTCTTTTTAGTATTTTTGTAGGTAAGTTTGTTTTATTTCAGTAGAGTTTTGTGTTTTGTTAAAAATCCCCAAAATTTAGTTCTAATAAAGACAAAATACTTGACCCTATTCACATTTTTTATACTTTTCAAGTGTTCTAACTTTGAAGAAAAATACCTGCTGCTTCTTCTTGATGACCATAAAAAATTAACTTTCTTGCAGTAGGATCTGATTTGTTAGAATAATGCAAAGTTACTATTGAGGGTCTTTCGCATAAACTTTTTTGCAAAAAAGAAAAGGGATAAAATATTTCTTATTTCTGAAGTTACTAGAAAATTGCCACTCATGCACTCTACTGCTATGAAAAGAATATATTTTCTAATTTTTCCCTCTTGTGTTTTAATATGTAAGCTTGTGGGTGATCATGGGCAAGTATTAGGATAAGAATTTAGGAATCTTTTAATATTCAGAGGATGCAGACTTTTCTTTTTCCAGTGTTTCTCTTTACCAAAATATCCTCATTCAGCTTTCCACACCTGACAATATTCCTGTCTTCCTTCCTTGTTAAAAATTATCATTCACTTAAATATTTTAAAGACACTAATATTACAACACGCATATATTAAAAATGATAACCTCAATTCAGAGTTGCTCTTCTCCAAATCCCTCATTACAATAGCCTGAGGCACTCAAGGCTACTAGAAGAGTTTTTAAAAAATAACAGGATACTTCACACAGCACTGTCAACAGCAAAATTCTGGACAGTTCTGCTACAGGAGATTGTGGAGACAGAGAATATCATCAAGTTAAGAAGGAAGGAAATTTCTGAACAAAAATCCATAAATGTGTACTAAAAGGGCAAGACATGAATAGGCAAATAGGCCACAGAAATTATCTAGGCTCCCATGCTCATCCAAAACAGTGTGTCTTCCAGGAACTCTGAGTCAAAATAATGATCTACATGGATGAGTGGTCTGAACCAGTAGGGTATTTTGTACTGTTTTATATTCTTACAAACAACAGCTTCTCATCTCTCACTACTGTAAACACCTTTCCCTCTACATCTGTATATATTGCCATCCGTGTTTCATACACAGGCAGGAGTTTTTGTGTTTCCTTCCAAATATTGAAATCACTCTCAAAAGCAGCCCTAGTTTATGGTGACACAGGGAGCCTGCTTTTGTGGTAGGTAACATTAAAGAAGACATTCCCACTGCTTTAGATTACTTGATCCAATGCAGCTATCAATTTCCCAAGATTGTGTATCACAAAAAAGAGGTCACTACACAGTTCAGAAGCTGAGTTTCTCTGCACTGTGCCATGAATGGCTAACTTCCAAAGACCCTGCTTTTTGCATATATGAGGGAAAATACTTCAGTCCTAGGTAAAAACAAGGGAGGAGTGACCAAATGATTTTTGCCAGAACATAGGAAGTGATGCTTACATTGGATCAAAGCATCGCAAAATAATTCAGGTAGAAGGGACTTCAGGACATTTTAAGAGAAGCCTCCTGCTCAAAGCAGGAACATGAAATTATACCAGATTTCTCTTGGCTTGATAGAGTCCAGTCTTTAAAACCTCCCAGGATACAGACTGTATACAATGACAGCTTTGCCCTCAAGTGTGTCAACAGCTCATCCTCCCCTCACACACACACTTTGATGTAATCTGCAATTTTGAGAATAGCACACACCATTCACCTCCTCCAGGTCACTGATGAAGAGGGTAACCAAGACAATTCCCAGGACAGCCTCTGCAGTACTCATCTTTTTACATGCCTCCATGTTGATTATGACCTATGAGCCACTGCCCTCTGAGGATGACCATCCAGCCAAATTTTTAATGTTGCGTACCCACTCATAACATAATATTGTGACTTTTATGAAAATATACTGTGGGACATGCTGTTGAAAGCCTTGTTAGAGTTGATACAAATGATATCCACTGCTCTCCTGTCATCCACAAATCCATCATTTCATTACAGAAAGCAATCATTCTGGTCAGGCATGATTTGCCCTTGGTAAATCCATTCTGACTGTTCCAAATCATTTTCTTCTCCTTCATGTGCCCAGTAATGTGTTCCAGGAGGACTCACTCCGTGATTTTCCCAGCTGTGTCAGCTAAACCAGGACATCTGGTCATTTCAACCTAATTCCACTTTCAAATTAAACTCATAGTACAGGTCATACAAGCCAAATACTCACCTTCAGACAACAGCATCTGTCCCTTTGATCAAACCAGGATGATTTCACAAAGCAGGAGGAATATGCATGCATGTAAGTGATAATAAAATTATCTTTAATAAAAAATAGCTACTCTTTATAAGCAATTTCAATGATTGGCAAAGGATTAGGAACACTGATGAGAAGGTATAGACATAAGGAGTATATTGCATTTCAAATTTTATTGAGGAAAATGGAATAGGTAGCTCTTTTAGATCTATGTCGTTTCTTAAGCTTCATTACTCTCTATCTATAATCACTTGTTGAAAGTGTACAGTTGTCATAAATGTCATATAATTATCACTTCATGGTCATAAATTAGACAGACAGATATACACACATTACCAGAGTGCAACTGGGGGAAGTGCCAGTCTCAAGCATTGGACACTTCCCTGGGGATGAGCCAAAGCTGTGCCAGAACACCAGCCTGCAGGTGAGGAAAGTTGACAGGAACCAGGCTCAACACAGCTCTGGGGACGGTTGAGCAAGGCTGCCATGCATGAAGCCAGGCTGAGGCCAGGCCAGGACATCAGCCCATCAGTCCTGGGCTTTGACCAGGAGCAGTGGATGTGCAGAAGAACTGTGGCTTCACCAGGGACTGAGTGCCTGTTCCATGTCCGAAAATAGCCCCCACAGGCAGGGGTCAGCCCTGGCCATGGCCTCCACACAGGACTCCCAGGAGCCTCTCTCCACAGCCACCAGTTCTATGGGACTGCGTAAGGCCACACTAGTCCCCAACCCTACTGGCCAAACCTCCTGGGGAATGTGCACAGGGTCCTTACACATATGAACCATAGTGACAACTGCTGCTTCACTCTACTAAAATTTTTATGTGGAGAGTCAGCTGTTGTCTTCCTCTCAGGTGCTATCTATCACAGAATCACAGCATTGTTAGGGTTGGGAGGGTCCTCTGGAGAGCATCCAGTTAAACTCCCTGCCAAGACAGGGTCACCTCGA
>NW_008240046.1:1612616-1636904 GCF_000691975.1 Corvus brachyrhynchos
TCATGACCTCCCTGAGTAGGTTGTTCCAGTGTTCTGCAACCCTTTATGTAAAGAAGTATGTTCACCAAAAAAGATGTTATCTTCACCATTCTTCATTAGCAACCTCAAGCACCTCCTCCTGAATTCCACAAACACATTAAAAACCTTATGCATAATTATATGTGTATGTGTTCCACATTTACACAATTTGAAAACAAAAATTCAAGTGGTGTTTTAAACCTTCGAAATCAAGTATTAAAACAGTATTGTACAGTCGTGCACTGTTTGTAATGTTTGAAAAATTGCCTAGAGGAACTATATCAACTTCAAGTATTTTCTTGTTCCCCTCATTTTCATGCTTCAGCTATGACGGTCCTAAGAAGGGAAGACAAGATTGGAATAATCTATCCAGTAAGATTCATTTGTGTTACTGTTTAATATTATTTCTTGCTGATACTTCGAGACTGAAACAAATTGTTTAGCCTATTATGAAAGACTTCTGTGTTCTCCTGCCTAAATTAGTGCAGTCACTAAATCATTGGAAAGACACGAGTACAGTAACAGCCAGTCTCCACTGTGGTTCCTTTGGAGCAGAAGGATAATGAGTTGACAGTTCCGGTTTATAACTTTTATCTGTAATTATCACACTCATTTCTGTTTTTGAGGAACTTTAACTGTAATTTATTTGAAGCAAATTTCCACTGTATTTTTCTATTTTCTACTCATTAAAATAAACATAAAGGAACCCTCAGTAAAAGCCTACTGAAGCATTCAAGTGCCCTGATACCAAGATAGAAACTAATAGTTGATGTGCATTTGTGTTTCTTTGCATCACTCCAGGTTTTTTGGTAGCATGAGAAATGAAGCCCACTCCTCTCTCTGGGGTTTTTTAAATTTAATAAAGAACAATAGGCGATAAAGGTCATTTAAAGGCAAAACCGACAGCACTGGGTGCATGGCTCATAGCCAGAGGCACACAAACTTACACAAACTTCCCGTTTATATGCTTTAATATGATACATATCAATAAACCACAATGCATATGCATAGTTTTTCTAAGAACTAATTTACACTTTCTTAGAAGGGATTAACATAGTTCCTCCCCCAATCCGCCTTTTTAGAGCACGTGTAATGTGATCGTGAGGCTCTTCAGGAGTCTTCTTCGATGAAGGCTCAAGGTCCTCCTTGCATCTGAGCTTTTCAAGTTCATCTTCAGAGCATGCGCAGTTATGGTGTTCCTTGATCTTTCTGGATCTAACTGGTTTAAATTCTCCATTTTGTGGCTAATTGACTTTACATTTGCCAGCTTCTCATTAGTACATCCTGCTGCTTCCCTACATAGCTATACTTGTCTATTTTTGATATTATTCACCTGGCAAGTTTCCGTTTATTTAAGCATTAAGTGATTAGTTAACCATATACTAGCTATTACATGGTATAGAAAGTAATGATTCAGAATATATTGGTATCTTATAACTCAAGCTATATAAGCATCTTGTAACTTTGACCCCAGTTATAATTTTAACTAGTTAATATCTGCATAGCAAAGTTATTCTTAACATATTTGCACATAATATTTCCTAACATATTCTGATACATAATATTTCTTACATTTTACTACCCGTGAAAGCCAATACTCTAATAGCCGTTTGTCACATAAGGTACTAGTTTATTAGTCTACACAGCAACAGGCAAAATATGCAAAGTGTAAACTGATCCCTTTTTAATGGATGCATCAGGAATGGAGGAAAGGCTTAAGGAGGGAAAAAGAGAGGGAAGTTTTAAACAGCAAAGATGTTTGAAATGGTACATTAATAGCATTTGTATAGGCTATTCCATGACTTCGACATTTATAAATGGCTTCAAATCAGCATCTCTTAAGTGTGGAAAGGTTTTCTCTACTACTTTTTGTCTAGGATTTTGAAAGACAGACTTTATGAAGCAACTTTATAATGACTCTTTTGCTCCTGCAGTATTGCTTGAGAATTAAAAGTGCAGCTAGTCTCAATTTTGTAGCCAAATTTCATATTGAGAGAATGTATTTATGAATTATTACTGCTCCGAAAAGCAGATTTGATTTATCATGTGTCTGAAATAGCATTGACTACTGATTTTTATTAATTCCTTGGTAAGTGGTCCTGATTTCTTCTTAATTCTCATATCTGAAATTTGTAATGTAGCTTGTAGGCAGTCTGGAACTTGCATGAGGCAAGTGATGCATTAAAAGAAAAGCTATATTTGATTGTAATATTGGAAAGTTCTAGGATAGGACAGCAGTAAACCCAACCCAAACTAGAAAAATTAATACACTGAAAACATCATCTTACATATTAGTCTTTCTTGCTTATTGTATGTCACACAGACACACCAAAGTACTTACCTTTCCTCAGTGAAGAATTGTCATAATCAGCTTCATTTAGGAGAATTTATTTGTGGAGCTGAGGACTAAAATGAATAAAGGTTTCCTACCTGGTGATAAAAACTTAATCATTTTTAAAGGTGTTCATATGTCATTAAGCTCTCCTTCCACAGTGCTCTGATGGAGTTCAGTGAATTTCAATATGTATTATAGAACTACAGAGGTTTTGGTGAGTCATCTTTAATCAGATTTCCTAAAATTACAATAACTCTACTATAAGAGGATACAGGGTTGATTTCAAATCAGAACAGTTCATAGAGGCCACATAAAGAGTGGTCTGAAATCTCAAATTTGGCAATGATTTGAAAAAGGCTGAGATAACATGTAGCAAATAATGTTTCTTCTCTGTAGGCATAGCCAGACAAGGAGATAAAGATAACTGAAATGGGATGTTTGATGTCTCAGTAACTTTTGAGAGATTTTAATAATACAGTCCCTTTCATCCAAAGGAATGACTTTAAATCACTTCAAAGCCCTTCATACACACTGCAAAATAGGAAGAGATCGAGAACTTGAGAATGTAACGGATTAGATAAAAAGAATAATTAAAGTGAAGTTGTTGTTTGTGGTTTAAAAAATCTATGAATAATAGCCATGGATTGCAAATATGACTAATGAATTTGGATATCTCTATTCTGTACGGCTAACATTAAACTTGTTATTGAATTTGTTTTTAGAAGATGTAAAATCCATGTTTTGGAAAAATGTGCCTTTTTCTGAGACCTAGACTTAAATACTTAGTCACATTTTAAAAAAAACTCAGTTACCTGGACTTCCCCATTCTGCATTTCCTTAATTAAAGGATATGATCCAGACTTCACTTACAGTAATTTAACAGAGGTTTATTTTCATTCTTCGTATAAAAACATGGAAAATATTTATACCTATAAAAACTTAAAAACCTATAAAAAACTGCATATAAGTATATATTAATATAAATGAATAACACTTCTACTTGTATTTACAATTTAAATATTTATGGTTTTGTTAGTACATATTCATATTTTTATTATTTAGTTCAATGAAAAGCAATGATTTCCTGTATATCTTCATATCTGCAAGTCTCATGAGAAGTGGCTGAGGGAACTGGGTCTGTTTAGGCTCAAGGAAAGGAGACTGAAGGGGACTGTCACTCTGTAAACACTGCATTGTCACTGCTAAGTAGTGAAAGCATGAGGGTGTTCACTGCCTACAGGAGGTGGTAGTGAGGTGGGGCTCAGCCTCTTCTCCCAGGTAATAAGCAAGAGAACAAGAGGAAATGGCCTCAAGTTGCACCAGAGGAAGTTTAAATTGGACGTAAGGAAAAATGTCTTCAACACAAGGGTTTTCAAGCATTGGAACAGGCTGCCCTGGGGAAGTGTATGAGTCACCATTCTGGAGGTATTTAAAGACATGTAGATGTGGTGCTTAGGGACATGGTTTAGTGGTGGGCTAGGTAATGCTGAGTTGGACTCCATGATCTAAAAGATCTTTTCCAACATGAATATTTCTATGATACCTCATGTTTTCAAATGTAACAGTATTCTTATTGTAGCACCCAACTATCAAAAAGCAAAGTCTTAACATAAAGATACTTTGAAAATAAATATCACAGTAAGTGCTTAAAAAGGGACACATCAGGATAACAATTCAATCAATTTTCAGTTTCAAATTCAATCTTTTTCAGTTGCACATTAGACCTCTGAGACTAGGCATTGCACAGACCATGATAAACATAATGTACTTCCTACTTTGCATTCTTCTCTCCAAATGACCTGCAAACATACATAGTTGCATGGACATTGCTGGTTCTGGAAGTAACAATACAGTATGCATAGTCTTTTCCCAATGTACATGTCAATGAAATAATTTGGGGTTTCTTTTTAATTAAGATTCCTCGTCAATGCACAGAGAGTGCTTGAGGTGGATTTATGAGGACTGAGAACGTACACAACCCTAAAGTTAGATTGCTAGAAGACTGCATTGGACAGTCAATTAGCTGTTAAGCAGTTAGATGTCCATAAAACTGCACCTGAAATATGGTAACTGCTATGAGGTTTCCTAATTAAAATTAGAGTATGTTTACAAAAAGGATAATGTAAGTATCTTTTCACACTGTCCTGGACTACTGTAGAAATTTGTGGTAGTTTCAATTTTCTAGTTACCCACTTTTCCTGGCTTTTAATGAATTCCCTTATCAAAGCTGAAAGTATTTGCACATCTTGCAGAATTCTTCAACACCAAATTTATCCCAGAGGTATTTTGGAATTAATTTTAATAGATTTTTTTTTGTGCTGGAGAAATCATTCTACATTTCAGCACTCTCCATCACATGACAATGCTGCATAGAGACATTTTTAATATTCTCTCCAGGTATACCCCCGTGGCTACTGCTAAGACTGCTTGCTCTACAACTGTTCCTGCTGGGGGAAAGGTGTTGCTATAGCTGGAGGCTAATAGTAACTGCCACTGCTGATTTGATGCCATTTAGTCTGTATCTGAAAAGTCAAGAGAAAACTGTCTCTTTATCTACCCTTTGCACTTTTGGAGCTAATTACTTCTGCTCATCAATACCAAAATATTTACATTGTTTTTCCTGATGGAGTAGGAACACAAAAACTCACTGCTCAAATTCAGATCCTCACAACCATACATTATGTTGATGGTCACATTCAGACATACTTAAGGAAAAGCACAACAATATACAGAATTTCAAACTTTAATTAACCTCTAAAATATGAGTGAAGTGAAATTATGAATACTTTGTATAAAATGAAGTTTTTAAAGCCAAGAGAGGGAAAAGGTCAAGTTAATGCACTTTACCTTCAATATAGTGAACTATTTTTTCTCATTCATTTTGAAGTTTATAATAATTTGACTGATGAAGCAGGATCTAATTCTCCATTAATAAGCCATGTCAAGGCCTAAGGTTTACATATCACATTGTGCTAACTATTTTCTTTTTCTTTTTGATCATTGCCTAAACTCCACCCCTTGTGCTGAAACTCAGAAATACTACCATACACTGTCTTTTTTTGTCAGGACTATATAATAGTCCGCAGAGAAGTTATGGATGCCCCATCCCTGGAAGTGTTCAAGGACAGATTGGACTGGGCCCTGAGCAACCTGATCTAGTGAAAAGTGTCACTGACATGGCAGAAGGGTTGAAACTAGGTGATATTTAAGGTCCCTTCCAATCCAAACCATTCCGTGATTCTATGAATAGCTCAATGCAAATTACAGTTATTTTCTTGTTGTACAAGTTGCTCTTAAGCCCTTCCTTAACAAGTCATTTTTTCAGGCATAGCAATGTTTTCTGCACTTTCACCCTTCTCTTTCCTTCTGTTAAGAAAGCTCTTCTTACTTCAGGATAACTACTAGCAGCTATCATGAACTTCAATTTAGTCAAAAAATATTTCAGTTTACTGGGAGGCAAGATCACTAAGGTCAACTCTGCTACCACATGGGGTTCAGCTCAGAAAGTTCACTTCAACCTTAAGAGCTACACACTTTTTCTTCAGTGTGGGGATATTTCAGGTGGTTTGTGGTTTTTTCTCCTCCATGTATCTTGTTTCTTTGAGGTTTTACACTACTATGATCTGTCAATGCATCTGATTTATGCTTAGATTGAAGTTATAGCTTTTTTAGGAATGAAATCCTGAAAAGTTATAAAACTGACTCAGACCACTCGCAGCATGGTATGAAGGCTCACTGCCCCTAAGCACTGCAGTTGACAGCATTAGTGATCTATGATGATGGAGAAAAGTAATATTTGTACATAATCCTATATCATTTTGTGTTCATATTTAATTTGCATTATGCAACTTCAAAAAACTGCCTTTATTTTGAAGACATTGTGAAAACATCAGTACATCCATTAAATGAATCATTCTAGGCCTAGTACAGATTAATATTAATTTGTTATTGAAAATTTAGTAAAACTTCCATTTCTCTCCTGTCTTTTCTATAATAGTGTATATACACTATTCTATCAGAATAACCTCATTGTGTTTAACCTCACTGTGCCAGAATTCTATTAGCACTTCCATTTTATAATTCTGTTTCACCATTTAATTTATCAAAGGAACTGTGTTTCTCTGGCACAGTGAGGTTAAACACAATTTTTACATGTAAGAAATTTCAGTCACAATGAACATATATGAATTAGGATATGGACTATGGTGCAATGATCTCTAAGCTGTTATTTCTGCACACATACAGAAATATTTTTCAACCCTGTAAGCTGTCTGTTAGTCATGATGCAGCAATCTGTTTCCTACTGTTAGTCCTAGCTCATAAACAGGCAGTTTAAAAATATTTGCAATATGGTCAGTTCTCATTCCAGTCCCAGATCTAGATTACACAGAAATTGCTTAGGATTATAAATAGTATTATTTGAATTCTAGGATTACAGATTGTAAATTTAACTCCTAGATTTGAAAAACATTCTTCTAAATACTCTGAATGAACTGAAGGTTTTATGCAAGGATTTCTTGGGGGTTTTTTTCTTACATTTTTATTACAAAAGATGAAAAGGTGACCTTTAAACTGCTCAGTTGAGCCACTGCATGGTATTTATGTAAAATAATACATAATTATTGATTTATGTAAAAAGAGAAGAGAAAATTAAATGTTCTCAAAAAAATGCTGCAGCAAAAGACATTGGATTGAAATAAATGTAGAAAAATACACAAAAGTTGAACAGCTGATCACAGGTGT
Organism: Corvus brachyrhynchos; assembly: GCF_000691975.1. Taxonomy (NCBI): domain Eukaryota; kingdom Metazoa; phylum Chordata; class Aves; order Passeriformes; family Corvidae; genus Corvus; species Corvus brachyrhynchos. Next base: position 1,619,713 of record NW_008240046.1, read on the forward strand.
GAAAGTATGAAGGGGACTGCATGCCCTCTGTAAGTATCTGGAGTTGCGACACAGCGCTACTGTGCCAGTTTGGCCAAACTTATAAATACATCCTCTGAGAGAAGGCAGGCTGCAACCAGCCCTCCCCCACCAGGTTCGGGAAAAAATAAATTTTCCTCAAAGGAAAGTAAAAGAGATAAAAGCTATTTATTTAACAAACACACAGGAAAAGGATAATAATGCTAAATAATAGAATCTCTTGCTGTGGAGAAAAACCTAGGAAAGTGTCAGAGTCCTCCCTTTGGTCTCCTTGGAGCTGGGACTTGGCCCACGGCCAGGCCCTCTGTGCTCAGTGGAAAGTCCTCCCGATGTGCTCTGATACTGAAGCAGTCCAGCAGAAAAGGGAGAAAATCCAAAATTCCAGGGGAAAAAAAAATTCAACTCTCAGTCTCTCTCTGGAGAAAAAGAAGCTGAAAAACTGGCCAAAATCTGGCTGGAAAGCAGCAAGCCGGGTGCTTCCTTGCTCTCCTGCCACAGCTGAAAAAAAAGTCTCTGTCTCTGTGTGACCTTGAACAAACTGCAAACTGCTTTGAAGAAGTTTTCTCAAGTTTTCCTCCCCCCTCTCAGGCTCAGTTTAAAGGCATAGAAAGGCACAAAATTAATCCCTTTCATAGGGAAGCGATATGGGATACACATCATGAAGTCGCCCCAAGACAACTACAAAAACATTTAATTGGCATTAAATTCCTTCCTGTTACTCACTGTTACGTGACACATTTTCAGTACTTAAAGAATTAAATCTTTACTTAAATATTGCTAGTGAAATTATGAATTAAATCAAAATATTCCCTATAGGAGGTCCCATTCCAGAGATGCTAGAATCTCAACCAAAGACCTGAAGAAGAAAGGAATGAAGGAGAAACCAACACAAGAAGAATTTCAGGTATTAAAATATTACAGAGGGCCTCCTTGTGAAAGTGACTTGGGTAAAACTACAATCAATATTATTCCTAGGTACAAGTCTGAGAGGTAATTAACAGTCAAAGACAAAAGGTTTCTGAAGTCAGAGCATCTTTCACAGAGGTTCTAAAGGACAGGTACAAACAATATCGTAAGATGGAGTCCAGAGGTTTGACCCTCTTGTGTCTATTTGTGGCTGTTGCCTCTTGCCCTGCCACCACGGACCTCCATGAGGGGCATGAGTCTGCTTTCTTGGTGACCTGTTGATAGGTACAGCAGCCTGCTTTATCTCTTAAAATCCTTCTCGACACCTCAGCTCCTCTCACAGCATCTAGTCCCTGACCAGCTTTGCGGTCCTGTTAAATTAATTCTACACAATACATGTCTTTCCTTCATCGGAGAGCCCCAAACTGGATCAGGATACTAAACCAAATGGATGCAGGATACTAAATGTGGTCTCACAAAGCTGACAAGAAGTGTACAGATTAGTACACACCTGGTTGTTCTCAGCCTGCTCTGTTGCCAGGACACACTGCTGCCTCCTGTTTGGCTTCCCAGCTGCTGCACTCCCCAGGTTCTCAGCAGAGCTACTCTTCCCTACCAGTCACACTACATAAGAAAAGCTTTGCATTTGTTTTGGCTGAATTTCAGAAGGTTGATGGTGATCCACTCCCAAATACCATCTAGGTCACTGAATGACAGCCCTGCCCTGAAGAGTATACACTGGTATGCCTCCGCCCTGCTTTGGTATCATATGCAAAATATTAAATGCTATTAAATCATATGAAGGTTATTATCATCTAGGGTTTTTTTTTTCCCCTGTAGAGTATTAAAATCACTCTGGAATTAGTAGTGATTGCAAGGTCATGAAGTCCTTGTGGTTAAAAAAAACACTGTCCAAAGGATAACATTTTGTAAAAGATCACCAGAGCTAAACATCAGCATGTTCTTCAATCACAGTTCAGCTAAAACCCTCAGTGTTCTGCACCAAAAAATGACAGAGCAGATCACAAACCATACCATTAAATGACACTAAACCATTACACAGATTGTCCTGACACCCTCACACATTACACTAATTCACCTGAATACTTCAAGGAATAAGGCTAAAAGGATCAGCATTGCTTAAAAATACACTAACATTCACTCTTCAAAACATACTGTCAGAATGCAAATTAAGAAGTCTTCTGACAATGTTACAAAACTGCAACCAGAACAACTTTTTTCAATTAAACTATTTCAGAAGAAACATCTGAGAGGATAACATAACATCTCGTCAGAGAACGAAAGAGGTTATTCAGCCTGTCTAAGTTCATCCATTCTTAGTACTTCCATCCCCTGTGGAAGGCATCTCATTTTTCTCATGCAACCCCTGTGTTTTTGCCTGAGCAACTATGTCTGACAGCTGCTTCACACATTTATAATTCTCTGCATGAAAAAAGTGCTCCTGACACCTCTGTTGAATGTGATTATTTTTCTTAAATCAGCACTGTTTTTCTTATTTATTTTATTCTGAAAATAAGTCAAATTGTTTCAGTTCTTTGCATTTTCCACATTTTACATTTAAACTTTTCTTAACAATTTTCTTTTCCTCATGTGGGAATTCCTAATTTTAGGTTGTCCACGTTTAGCCACATTTTATTGCTGGCTTTAATCATTAGAGTCAATATGTTTGATATAATATTTTCTTATTCCTGCCGTATTAGTGTCCTGCAAGACAATTCATAATAATTTTTTTTCTTAATATTGTCATTTTATATAAGAAAATCATACAGAGCTGCCAAAACCTTCCCTGGGTTTGATGAAATGCATTTATCAAACAAATTCACAGCTGATGTAGGATTCCAATTTTCCTAAATTTCAGTTATGATGATTTAGCTTAGATCTGCCTTAAAATATGTGGAAATGGAAGAAGTCTTCTTATGATTTATATGCTTGCACACTTTTATTACATTTAACACATTTAAAATATTTCTGAAATAAATTGTACTGATTCCATAAATCTCTTTCACTTTGGCTTCAATTCTGTAGTTGTTGTCCTAATACACCACTCTTGTCCAGGACATTTTTCAGCTTTTTAAAATTTTGTCTTGGTAGATCATTGGAAATGTCCTCCTATTTCAGAGTTTCCTTATACATGACAATGTCTTTACAAAAGTCTAATCAACACATAAATTAATTTCCTGTAGACTGGGAAGTGCTGTAAACTTTTTCCTTGTTATAATAAAGATCAAATAAGCGAACAAAACTCCTCTGAGACCTGATTTCCTACCAGTACTGCTTTCAAGACGGCACTCTATAAGAATGAGAGCGGAAGCATAATTTTTACCACCTGTAAAATATATCTGTGCAATTTTTAGATTTAGTTAACAAACATTCCCAGACAAATGAACATATTGATCACTGCCTATTAAAACTGTTCCTTAATAATGTAAACAAAATATTCATGATGTTTTCTTTTATATTTCTGATGTATGCAGTATAACATATCCTGTGATGTCTGTTTCACAGATTTTGACAGCTGTCACTAGACAAATTTGCTTTACCCTAACAGTTTAATTTCTATTTGCTTTCTGCTGTGTTATATGTATGAACGATGTATTTAAAAGTGATTTACTAATTTTAAAGTGCAAATGTAGCACTTTAAACACAGTTTATCATCTCACCTTTTATTAAAAGCCAGTGGAATTTCTGGAATAACTAGACTAATCAGTAAGTTGATTAGTCAACTCTTGAGCAGTTGAGATCTATTTATACCAAAGAAGTAAGTTACAGTGCCTTTAGTCCATTGGGTTAAATTCCAGATTCTAGAACAAGGGGCAGATATTCAAGCTCTCCAGTTTTAAAATTTCACTCGAGCCTCAGAAGAAACACTTTTAAGTGTTAACTTGGGAAAACATTACAAAACCTTTTGAAGCAGAGAAAATACTCCTCTCTCTATTTTTGCAAGGAATGCTTCTTGTTGAAAAAGAACTTCAAATTTACCCCATGGACTTACAGGGAAAAGAAAAAAACTTAAAAAAAAAGCCTCCACTGTTTACTAGTTTTATCCTCTGCTTCAGTAATTCCCATGGTCGCTCATATACATGCTTTAATATTTCAGAAACATTTTCAAGGGCAACTATCCACCATTAAAAGATTCTGCACTGCAGCCACTTTTCTGACAAGTTGACTAGTTAGGTTAAGGGTCCTCTTATTTACATTTGCTCATACCTCAGATATTCTGCTTCCACAGCTGGAGCCACTAAATCTAATGTACAAGACTTTCCAGCAATCTTTTAATTCAAGTACTCATTTAATACACAAAAATCCCATTCAAAAATCAGCTTTTGTATAATAGAAACAGAATAATAGAAACATAATAAACACAAAATACCATTCAAATTTTAACTATAAAATCTAAGTCAGAAGGAAGTTCAATCTACTGTAATGACCTGAACTTTAACTTCCGCATGTTTTCCTCATTCACTTATTTCCTCATGTATTTAAGTTAAAGCAACTACTATTATGCTTTTGAGGAAAAAAAAAATTAATTGACAGGAATAAACCCCAGACTTGGAAAAGTATACATGGTTTCTGTCCAGTATCACTAGCCAAATGCAATCCTCAAAGATCAGTCATTCCTAAATTTAAAATATTAGTGTTCTTCCAAGATCATCAACTCTTAGTTATCTATTAAAGATTAAATCTGTTACACTATGTAACTTGTGGATAGATAAGACAGGTTGACTGATACATTAAAAAATGGATCCAGAAGAAAGGAGACCATTCCTGTCTCTTCTTTCTCTCTACCATCAGCCTGAACAAAGTCTGTCTTGGCAGCCTGAGGCAGAATTTAAAAAGTATTGTTGATCACTTTAAGAAGCAGTAATGTAACAAATGAATCTGGCTCATTCACTCTAGGGAAAGGTAATATGCATGTGTAAACAAAAAAGGCAGAATGATCATATTAATTCTGATTGTTTCTATGGCTGTAAAAGGCCCTCTTCCTTTCCAAGGCTTCTACAGATTTGTTCACTAATGTCAACAGCATATTTACAGTGCTGAGTTCACTAAGTTTGACACGGTCTCTGATCTTTCAAAAGGTATTTCCTTAGAGGATCATTTGAAAATATCCATGTCTAGCATTGGTTTGTGCCACTAATATCTTACTATCAGACATAATTCAAAACAAATTTCTTTAAGTAGTAACTTGGAGGTGCCAGACAACACATCATTAATGTGAACAATCACCCAGTGAACATAATTTTAAAGAGAACCTCTTACCTGCAAATGTGGAAAGAGCTTCTGGTATAGAAGATGCCCCTTTTAAAATTCCTGCCGTCTCTCAAAGAACCGCATCAATTCACCACATTTGCTGTTAGTGGGATACAGTCTTTTAATTAACCTTGATTGCCTTTAAAATAAAGATTGACTTTATGATTTTCTGGACTGGCAGGACTTTGCTCTGATTCAATAGCCTTTTTCTCATTTTGATCTGCAGCCTTTGTTTCATTATCACCTTGCCTCTGTTTCCTAGATTCTTGAGTATAAAAAGAAATCCAAAGACCTTTCTCTGAATAAAAACAAGATTTAGAACCATAGAAAGATGTGGGTTTTCTATGATTCTTTCAATTCTCTTTTCTGTGCTCTTAGCCATTATCAAGCACAAAATGTTGTTTTGTTTCAATACTGGAAAAAAGAGGAATAAAATACAATACATAATTCAACAGTCCCAGAACCTCAAAAGTAGCTTTTTTGACCTCTTAGCAGATTCTCTTCAGTCAAAATACATCTTACAGAAGTGCTTGCATTCTCCTCAGTGCCATGATGATGGTATGATTGGCACTCGATGGCTTTTTCTGTGAGTTAGCATTCAGTTCAAGGTTTCACAGCTTCTTGGGTGAGAAAGACTGAACTGTGGCCTGTTGCTGACTTTTGTCAGTTTACACACCTGTAAGATGCACAATCCATCTAATATGAAACATTAGGAAGAACTGAGAATATCAGCCCATACTGCTGCCCTCTAAGTTCAGTAAGTCTCCTACAAAGTGTGAAAGTTCAAATCATACTCTTGAGACTACATGAATTATGGATGTCTCCAGTTTAACTCATGTCAACACCTGGCTTGTATCCTGTCTTAAAGTTATCTTTGTTTTCTTGATTCCTGATACATGGAACTGTAACACAGACCATTATTTTTTTCCTATGCTTTGGTATTGTATTTTATATTTCTGTTAAATTGTATAGATAAATGTGTAGACAAGTAGGCTTACACTGTAGATAGCATCTTTCCAGAAATAGGCAACAAATCAAGACTGATGACTTCTAGAAGAGAAAAATAAGCAATGCAGAAGTGAACAGCAAAAAAGTTTTGAAACCACGTAACAAGAGAGATCCAGAATAATAAAGCACATTTACAAAAGTAATTTCATCTTCAGTTTAAGCAATGGCCTTATTGATTCTGTGCTTCTGATGCACAGTGAAGCCAACCTTAACTGTGTTCCCTGCTCCCAGGCTACCTTCTTCATCCCTAATTTTAATTTTCTTTTCCTGCTTCTCTTCTGTTTTCTATTGATCAGATTCTTTATATTGCTCACACATACTTCTACACAGATCCATTTGAAAAGCTTTTGCCTGCTTTTAGATGTGTAAAATTTTCATCTCTGTGCCTTTATATAGATGAAAATATAATTCTTTAATAAACCCAACAAAGTAAAGAGCAGCATAGCTGATACAAGTATTGTGTATTTCATGAACATTCAATAAACTTGAATGTTTTGTTTCTGTTGTAACAGTTAGGGGGCAAATATAAATTCATAGAAGCATATAAATCTGCATTTATTTAAAAATTGCATCCCTTTCAGCATTTCCTTATGGATAAGTTAATTGAAACACTTGGAACTGGCTCATTTAAACACAGAATTGCTGTTAAACTACATACTAAATTTAAAAGTTGACATTTAGGGAAACTATACGTGGAGATTGTCCTCACTGAGACTGTAAGTTCTTTTAAACAATACTTTATGGGTCTGGAAGGCTAATCTGCTGTCATGCTGCACTTATCAAGGTCATGTGGCAAACAAACTGTCATTTATAGTCTGTTGTGGTGGTGTGGCCCTGGCTGGATGCCAGGTACCCACCAAAGCCACTCTATCACTGCCCTTCTCAGTGGGACAGGGAAGAGGAAATATTACAAAAGGCTTATGGGTTCAGACAAGGACAAGAGGGAGACACTCACCAGTTACCATCACAGGCAAAACTGACTCGACTTGGGGAAAATTAATTTAATTTATAACCAACCATATCAGATTAGGATAATGAGAAATAAAAACTAATTCTTAAAATTCCACTTGCCCCTCCCTTTCTCCTGGGTTTAGCATCACTCCTGATTTTCTCTGCCTTCTCCCATCAGTGGTGCAGGGGGACAAGTTATGGTGGGTGCATTCAGTTCATCACATGCTGTTTCTTCTGCTCCTTCCTCCTCAGAGGGAGGACTCCTCACACTCTTCCCCTACTACAGCATGGAGTACCTTCTACAGGTCTACTTCTCTAACATGAGTCCTTCACACAGGCTGCAATTGTTCATGAACTGCTCCAGAGTGGGTCCCTTCCAGGGTGGGCAGTCCTTCAGGAACAGGCTGCTCTGGCATGGGTCCACCATGGGGACCTGCTCCAGCATGGGCACGTCTGTCAATGGAGACACAGCTCCTTCCAGGAGCCTGTTCCAATGAGGGCTTTCCACAGGGTCACAGCCTCATTTGGGCATCTACCTGCTCCACCATGGGGTCCTCCAGAGGCTACAGGTGGATCTCTGCTATAGATTAAAAAATATATATGATCCCCTGATTTTATATACTTTATAAAACACTCTAAATTTTTTTCTGATTGAGGCTGAATATATATGGATTAGTTAGAGTATATCACCATTACCATATGATTCCTTTCACTGTCTAGAACTACAGTCTTCTTGGAGTCTGTGTAAGTGCAATGAGTTACCAACCATTACCCTTAAATTATTTGAGACAAAGTTAAACACAGAAGTTTGAAGCTCTAAGAATTGTTGTGAAAAAAAAAAATTCTTGTAACATGAAAACGGAATCATTTGCATTTGTGAACACTATATGACTCCTTTGTTTTAAAGTTTATTCTGCTTTAAAAAGAAAAAAAATCCTGGTTTTAAAAGAAAGAAAAAGCTGATTGTAGCAATAAGCTTGTATGCAAAATAACTTTTTTCCTGCTTTATGGAATAATCTATTTTAATAGCAGATGTGCTGTGGTTTGGTACATATATATGCAAACACAAATGTAGGCTATAGTGCTTTCTATTAGCAAGCACCAAAATATAGAAAAAGACTGCTCAGTTGAACAGTGCATTTTCTGTTCCAGAAGACCCTTTTCCAACAGCCAGCTGTCTTCTGTTCATGACATTTCACTGTGAATTTGGAAAAGAGATTCCAAGTTTATCACATAAACATCAAAGTGTTTATATGATTGTCTCTCCAATAGAGACACCTATCCAAGAAGGGCCTTCTGCTGTTGCTTAGAGCATTTTCACATTATTTGTGACAGTTCAAGGAACAGGAACATCAGGTAAGGCATCTTTCCATCAGAAGATTTTGGATGTCTTTTTTATCTTCCTCCTTTTCTAAACCTTATTACTTTATGCTTTGAATATGTTTGGGTTTGCATCAGTGCAAAAGAAAAAACAAAATTTGAAATCTTCAAAGTTAAAATAGGTCAAGAAAATACTTCTACCCACAGCTCTGTTGAAGACTGATATTCAGAAAAGACGTGAATTGCTGAAGTTCTTGTTGTAGAAACATGTTTTTTTAATAAAAGCACTAGCAATTTCTTTTGTCTAAAGCTAGTCTAATGCCCAGCTTGTCAGCCACCAGTGTTGTTTATAGAATACTACAGAGTGGATTGGGTTGGAAAAGACCTCTGAGATCACTGAGCCCAACCTGTGACTGAACACTACCTTGTCAACCAGACCATGGCACTGAGTACCACACCCACCTGGCTACAGCCTCCTTTCAGGCAGTTGGAGAGAGTGAGAAGGTCACCCCCAAAGCCTCCTTTTCTCCAGGCTGAACAACCCCAGCTCCCTCAGCTGCTTCTGTCAGGACTTGTGCTCCAGACCCTTCACCAGTTCTCTTGCCCTTCTCTGGACTTGCTCCATCTCCTCAATGTCCTACCAGAACTGAACAGAATTCAAGGTGTGACCTCACCAGTGCCAAGTACAGGGGAAGAAGCACTTCCCTGGCCCTGCTGTCCATACTATTTTCCATATACAGGTATTAATTGCTAATTTGTAACTGCAGCAAGAATTTACAAAAGTCAACAATTTAATTTTTTTTGTTCAGAAAGAAATATTTTTACTTTAAATATCTTTAAATATTTAAATTAAATAGAACTCACTCTCCAGATACCATCACAGGCAAACCAGGATAGAATTAGAGATATTATCTGAATTTATTACTAACAAAATCAGAGCAGGATAATAAGAAGTAAAATAAGTCTTAAAAACACATTCCCCTCACCCCTCCCTCCTTCCCAGCTCTACCTCCTCTCTCTCAGCAGCACAGGGAGACAGGGAGTGGGGGTTATGGTCAGTCCATCACATTTCTCCCACTATTCAGGGAGAGGAGTCCTTCCCCTGCTCCAGTGTGGGGTTCCTCCCACAAGAGACAGTTCTCCATGAACTTCTCTAATGTGAGTCCATCCCATGGGCAACAGTTGCCCACAAACTGCTGCAATGTTGGTCACTTTTCCATGGGTGCAGTTCTTCAAGGACAGGCTGTTCCAACATGGGTCCTCCATGGAGTCACAAGTCCTACCAGCAAACCTGACCCAGCATGGGCTCCTCTCTCCATGGGTCTGCAGGTCCCTGCCAGGACCTTGCTCCAGATGTGCTTCCCACGGAGTCGCAGCCTCGTCTCAGGCATCCACCTGCTCCAGTGTGGGACTCTTCCATGGGCTGCAGGTGGATCTCAGCATCCCCGTGGTCCTCCATGGGCTGCAGGGGCACAGCTGCTTCATCTTGGTCTGCACCACGGGCTGCAGGGGAATCTCAGCTCCAGTGCCTGGAGCACCTCCTGCCCCTCATGCTCCACTGACCTGGGTGTCTGCAGAGTTGTTCCTGTCACACGTTCTCACTCCTCTCTTCTCTGGCCACAATTACATCCGCACAATACCCTTTTTCTTCTTCTTCCTAAATCTGTTAACCCAGAGTCATTACAACAATCTTTGATTGGCCCAGCCCTGGCCAGAGGCACATCCATCTTTGGAGCTGCCAGGGATTGGCTCTGACAGATATGGAGGAAGCTTCTGGCACCTTCTTGCAGAAGCCATCCCTGCTGACAAGATATGGCCCCATAAACCCAATACGATATTGGATCAAGACTAAAACAATAATTCTCATATCCTGTTCACATCATTTACTTTTAAAGATTAACCTTCATGGAGACCGATTTGACTACATTAATTTAAAATGTCGATACAAATAACAGAAATTTGGCAATTATGGATGAACATAAAGAACATTCTAAATTCGGAGCCTATGAAGATAAATCCCAGGATCTCAGAAAGAATGTCTTTGCTTTAGTTTTTCCTAACAAGAATTCTTTCCTTCTGCTGTCAGGTTCTGATAGCTGAAATTTCACTTATTGTACAAGAATGTAAACAATAATAGGAGCTCATTAGAATGATACTTTCTTCCCTCACAATGTTTGTTCTCAATGTGAATTTAATTGGCTGACTGACAGATGCAACAAACACTAGAATCCTAAGATATGTGAAAAGCAAAGGCAGGAAAGTTCAATTGGTATGACAGTCAAGCAACTGAACTAAAATTCTATTTAATCATGTCATTGTATAGTAGCCTCATCACCTTATTTTTCTTTAGATAAAATGGTATTTTTTTCATTCATAGCAAACTGTTCTGATGAAATACTATGGCAGTTTACTTAACCAGAGTTAAACACGTCTGCAGGGAAAAAACCCGCCAAATTTATGGAAAATATGCAGCAATATGCAAATTCCTCAGCAAACAAGAAAATTTTGGGTTTCAAAAAAGATATCATTTATTTACTAGAAGATCTTTTTCTTCTATTTTTATGGACTCCGCACTCTTTAGAATATGAATGCACATGTCTGGGAGCAGTGATGAGGTTCACAGAAATGAAGGATAGATAAGAGTACAGTGCTATCAGTGGAGGACATAAGTATCATTTTAGTGTCCCACATGTGTATTCATGTCTTTGCCCTTTGATAATGAGACTCTCAGTATTTGCATCACAAACTTGAAATAGCAGATGATATGCAAAACCCAAAAGACTACTTCCATTTATGTCACTAAATCTCTGCCCCAAAGATGGTTTTCCCAGAGCTGCCAGCATATAAGCAGCTCAGATGCATAAGCTAGAATCCTTATAGAATGGTACAACAGGAGAACCTTTCAGATTTTTAATTATTTGTCATTATCAGGTAGCACAGTTGCACATGACACAGTAAAGCCCCAGGTATGTGCGACAGATACCACATTTGACTCATTAAACTAATCCAGTACAAGCTAGAAAAGAAATTAAAGCATAGATTAATTTTGCTATGTAACTTTTGCTAGCTTGTGTGTCACATTTGGGGTGGGAAAACAGAACATGTTAGAAACCATTATAAAAACCATTCATTGACCTCCGGTACAAAGAATGCCAGTGAGACTAGCCTGGCATCACACAAGCAGCCAAGGCATTGCTAGCTTCTGCCAGCAGTCTGCTTTAGAAAGTAATAGACAGTCAAAACAACTGCCCTCTGGCCACATCCATGATCCTGCAGAAAGGTGAGCCAGAGATGCAAGAGCTCTGTGTAGCACTCCAGGCCACCAGCCAGGACTTAGGCATACTGAGCAGCTGGAGTGAATGTCCTGTGTCCTGAGTCCATGGTGCTGGTCAACACTTGACCAGAAGGGCTGGGGACATGATCTGCCTCAGACTGCTGTGAAAGTGCCATAGGAATCTTAGAAAAGGAAGTCACAATCCACTACTGCATCCATCTTTTAAAGTTAATCAATTTCAAATGACATATCACTCAGTGTTTCTATTTTAGCCTCCACTCTACATAGAGGTTCTCCTGTGGCACACAATTATTCTTACTTTATTTGAGCTTTTAGACCTCCAAAATGATAAATCAAAAAGAGATGGTGGAAACAACCATGGTGAGAGATTATAAGAGGTCAAGTTTTCACTAACGAGATAGAAGGTAGGAACACCAAAGAAGAGGTAAAACTGCTGAGTCAAGAAGCTTCAGGAATTAGCACTCAGTTGAGCACAGAAAGAAGTTAAATACTCACCTTGGATTCTTACATCTTCCCTGTCACTAAGCCAGGGCTCATTATTGTTAGAACATGCAATGAGTTTATCATCTTAGCAGGTTGGTTTTAACAAGGCGGAGAAACTACAAGTTAAATTATGAGCTACACATTTAAACAATTTGACAAAAGTCAACATAAATTTAAATAATCCAATTGTCAAATTCAGATAAGAAGTCAATCCTTTAAAATCAAATAATATTCTTAGGTTGAGCTTAGAAAGATTGATTGCCTTCTCTCTCTAATTAACTGAACTTTAATATTATGAGCTGCTTTTTAGGAAATCATAGCCAGCTGAACATGGCCATGTGATTAAAGAACACATGAAGAAGATACCACATAAGAAAGCTGTGTGGTAATTATTCCAGTCAATTAATTGGCGAAAAAAATCAAATGCTGCTATCTATTTAAATTCTATTTACCAGCCATTAAATACTTTAAACCAGAATACAATTGACACTGTATTCTGTGTATTCCTTTTCAGGGAAGTCAACCGTGTCATGACTCTAAGGTCACTTTCTGTTTGAATACTTAAAAACCTGTAATTCTGGTTTACAAATTATCTGTTGAACTAATGTTCTTTGGTCAAAACTATTAGATAAAAGCATATCCTAAAATGAGAAAAGTATTTTCCATTGTTCTTTTTTTTCAGAATTGATTTATGCACTATGAAGTCAATTCACACAAAGGTAAGTAATCAGATTAGGAAGATTTTAATTGTTTCTGAGGTATTCTTTCTATTTCCTATCTATTCTTTACTTTCCATTCTCTCCCCACCCCAATTGTTCTAGCCATTATAAGATGTAATGTGAAAAATCACAAATTTTAAAAATTGTCCTAATTTCGACAAAAATGAATGCAACATAGGTATCATTTAATTTTAATAGTCATAGAGCTGAAGGATAAGCTGAGAACGGAGCCCTATTTGTTGAGCATTACAGAAAATTCACACCTCTTAAGGATATATATTTATAATAATATATACTGCTTCTATATTTTAAATGGCCTTTTCAAACTAAATTAGTATCTGGGTTCTCGAATTCACTGCAATACTTTCTGGTTTTGGTGTATTTTCAAAAGCTGAATTAACTTTTATCCTTTTTTCTTTATTATAGCCTTATGTATAATAAATAGCAGCATTTGAACATCACTTGGGTTTTTTAAATTACATTCCTATAGCTAATAGTTTTTCACTGTGCTCTATAATACTAATATTTGTTCATTCTTTTATCTATTTTTAATTTCATCATATTTAGATATTTCAGAGTAAATTCATAATATCTATGCTATCTATGCTATAAAATATTTACTAAATCTAGATTATGTTTATGTATACTAAATACATGTACTGTAAACATACACATATACATGACAAACTACTTTAAACATTGATTACATTTCTATCTATAATTTACTCCAAACTACTTTATAGCATGTCTGTAAACAGCTTCTGTAGCATTTGCAAATATTTTATCCTTGTTCCTTAATTGTCTTTGGTTCTTAAGTCTAATGTGCATGGGGTTTTTTTCCCCTCTGTACTCGTTTTGACTTTTTAAAATTAGCTACTTTTAACTCTAAAAAAAAAAATAGTATTAAACTTTGTTTTCAATACTAAAAAACTGTTTTCGTTACTAAAAGCATATTCCATATAGCTACAGTTTGAAGTTAATCTTGTGTTATTAATGAAAACTTTGATTTTAACAAAATCAATCTATTTCACTGATGATCATAAATGTTATCAAATTTTGGTCTTTTTGCTTGACTTTCTCAAATTCTCCTTCTAAGTGTTTCATCATCCTTTTGAATGTTTTAGCAATAATTGTCACCATCGAAATTCCAGCAAAGAATTTGGGAGTTGTACATTTATCAGATAGAAACTAGTTCTCACTACACAGGTAAATGTGAAGAGAGCATTAAATCAGATGTGCTCAACCACTGAAAAGCCAAGGCTATTAAAATGCTTACAGAAATAAAACTGTTGAAATGTGGCAAACTGTAGTTGTTATGGTTACTAGGTCTTCTTTTGAAGTGCTTTAATATTAAAACTAAAACAAAAATAAAGATTAATTTGGAATAAGGCCCTCATGCTTTAAAGTGTCACTGAATTAACTCAGTACCTATTAACTTCAATGAACAATAAATGTATATGACACTTATGCAGGATGAGGTCCTAAACCATTTACATGATAGTTGTGCTTCATTTCTGGATGCTCACTAGCCCTCATTTTCTTGGAGGCAGCAGAGTTGATTATTCTAAATAGAAGCATTAGTAAAAATTGACCTTGTAAGGTAGATAGCTTCCGTAATTATTGTTGCTGCCTTTTTGCTGAGGTATGTAGATGTAACTGAAACTCTGGTTCATTGCAGTAGCTGATAGAAAATTGTCACTCTATTTGTGGAAAAATACCAGGTATAGCATGAAGTAAGGTAACCATGATGATTAAGGAGATTAAAAAAGTCTCATATGGAGACTAGGACCTTTTCTTTTTAATCTTAGAAAGCAGAAGAATAAGGACACACAACAAAATAAGAAAGTACAGTACAGAAAGAATAACATGCAGAACATTCTATTCATATCTCCTGACAGAAAGGGAGAAAAACAGCAAAAGGAAATTAAAGAAGTTTAATTACTGTACTTGAGAGAGAAACATTAAAAGATTTATAAAAGGATTGGATGTGCACTTTCAAAATACACATGTATTTCACAGAAAGAAGTGTTGGTGGGGAACTCAGTTAAATTATTGAGGTCTTATGCCAACTTTTCGTTCCCATAACTCAGGAGAGGGCTTTAACAGGGCTGCTTTACCCTAGATATTTACACTGCCAAATACTTCAGATATTCTTACATGCAACCATCAAGTTTTTCATCGTCATCACTATTCATAGTTGGAATATTGGACTATAGGGACTACTTGACTTCTCCACACTAGGGTATTTAAATCAGCTTAGAATGGTTTAGAAAAAAGAACTTCAATATTAATTTTGCCAAATCTTCCCCCTCCATGATGATAATTACATTCTCTAAGAAGGTTTTGATGAGAGGTATGCCTGCTAAAAATTTATAACATAGTGGCCATTATGAAGGAAATGGCTAGCAAGCAATTAATTACCAAATTTAAGATTTACAAATCACAGAATCACTGAATAGTTAGGGTTGGAAGGGATCTCTGGAGATCATCTAGTCCAAGCCCCCTGCCAAGGCAGGGTCACCCAGAGCAGGTGACACAGGATGGACATCATCCTGGACAACCAGCTCTGGGTGGCCCAGCTTGAGCAGAGAATCCAGAGATACTTTCCAACATCAGCCATTCTGAGATTCACTTATTCAAGGTTCAGAGGAACACTGATATCCACAGAAAATGCCTGACTACAGAATCACAAAAGTTAGTAAGTGCACCAAGGAATGGCAATTCTGTGCTTTTATTATATGAAAAGAATGTTACTGGCAATTATGGAAGCTAGAACATGGTATGTCAAAGATGAAAGCTGATGCAAATAAATATTATCTATTTCTGTAGTATAAATTTCCTTGTATCTTTCATAGCAGCTTCCTAAAATCATGTCTAATAGCTAATATAATGTGAATTACCTTCTCTTACCAAAGAATTTTGCTTTTTATTTTGCAAAATAGAGTGAATAACAAAATAAGCATTTAATCTATGAAGCCTAAATAAAAAAATGCTTGAAAATTGTCACTGATTATTTACTAAGGTAGATTCCCATGATATAATTTCTTTTTTCAGTGTGAAGAAAAAAAATAGAATACCTGCAGTCTTCCAGTCTTCAATGGAACATGAGGTGAACTCTGAGGATTGCATAGCTAGTACACCAGTTGTGCAATTTTACATTTGTATAAAGCACCCCAATGTTTTTATTATATACATAGAATAGGAACTGGCAGTTATTTAGTAGATTATGATGTCTTTATAATAGAAAAGCATTACAAGATTATTTTAGCTATAGAACAAGCAGCTCCTATACAAAATGAAACACAAAGAGGAAGCCAAGAGAGTATGGAAGCAAGAATAGGTAGCCTGGGAGGAGTCATAGAATAACAAAATGGTTTGGGTTGGAAGGGATCTCAGAGATCGTCTAATTGCAACCCCCGCCTCTGTGGAACACAGAGAAATTGTCAAAGCAGCCAGGGATCAGGTTAGGAAAGCTAAAGCCCTGATAGATAGAATTAAATTTTATCTTTAATTAATATTAATTCTGTTTGTGGCAAGATAAACTTGACCTTAATTTTTATTCGCAACAATATTAAGTTTTCTGGGATTCTTCTGGTGTGTTCTGTAGTTACTAGTTTAGTTTTCATCAAAAACACTTTCTTTTTAACAGGTCTTTAGAGATTTTCTTTATGGCTATATGGTAGTATAAAAATATAATGATTAACAATCTTTGGGGATTGTGGATACAAAAATGCTGCTAGCAAGGATTTTCTTGCTATTTTCTAAGTCCATGAGAGACTTTTCTCTCTCACAAAAGATAGTAGCAGAGTTCTGTAAACAACCAAACCATCTGCAACCTTGAGAAGTCCTGTTTATGGTACAGTAGAAAAATATTTTGTCAATGGATGTTTTAGGATTTTAGCCAATCACCCCCAAGGGGTGGCTGATCCTTGTCCAATTAAACTACGAAGAAAAAAGTCTATAAAAGAGTTTGTAAAATAATTAAATAAATCAATCTTGCTGCACAATTCCTGCCTGCTGGATCTTCTCTCCTCCTCCCTATGGCTGCGGGACACGGTGATATACCCTAGGGCATTTTAATAGGGGATTAATGTGTTTTTTTATCAATGTAATTGCTTTTTGTGAAGGAAAAAAAAGTTGGAGGAAAACTTGGAAGCTGGTTATAAGTATTCTGATTACATTTTGTTAAGGGATTTAAGAAATGACCCTTGCCTCCAGCA
>NW_008240046.1:1636926-1651482 GCF_000691975.1 Corvus brachyrhynchos
GCTGACCCCTGGAGTCCAGCCCAGAGACCAACAGACCTCCATCCCTGGTCAATGGATGTAGCTGCTCCTTTGTCCTCCGCAGGTCCAACAGTAGTGATGCTGAGCATGCATTCCAAACACACACACAGAGGACACCAACACAGCCAGCTACACAGGCTGCCACAGACAAGGAGCTGCCTTGAGCATCACCTACATGCAGGACATGAACACACGCACAGGCAGCCAAGTCCCCTCCCCTCTTCAGCCAGCAGAATCTGAAGCTCAGTACTGACAGCACACACTCAACACTCCCAGCTCACACTCACATGCACTTTAGTGGATCCCTCAAACACCAGCATGACCCTGCTCTCTGGCCAACACTCCTGAACAGTAACCAGGCCCTCTTACCCTCACTGGCTGCTCCGTCTTGGGGCTCACCAACAAATAGATGGATGCTGTAGCATGCTTGTCTCACAGGTACTGCACTCTCTGGCTTGCCCAGCCAAACATCAGCCTGATAAGCCTGCCCAAACTCACAACCTCTTACTTGATGGCTGATGACATAATAAGTTTTTGTTGGTGATTAATTTTCATTTTTGTTTGTGAAAAGTATGGTGTATCATTACTTACTATTTTAATATAAATTTAAAAGTACTAAATCCTTCTTTATTATCCAAGCTCTCTGACACCGTATATCAGTCAGTGTAAGAACACAGTTGCTCACTTCTGTGCATTGAAATATCTTTCACTAAATCTCAGGCTTTTACTTTTAAACACGCTCTTCATTACCTTGGAGGATATAGTTCTAAGAATATTCCGGACTTTGTTTGAATATGCTGTCTTAACCATAATATTTAAAAACAACCACTAATAACTACTCTTTTCCAGGTAATACAGGTTTCAGATGCAATGATGTCTGGTTAAATAGTTCCATTTGATTTGTCATCTAGCTCAATACTGAAGTGGAGGAAAAATTACTCAACTAAAAGTGCAAAGGGAAAAAGCAAAATATGCTGTAAAGCAGTTATGTTTCTGTACCCTTAAGACACTGTTCCAACTAGGCACCTCTTTCTAGGGTGGCACACTGTATTTTGGCAGTGTCTGAATTGTTTTGAACACCTAGAGGAAAAGAAATGATGAGGGAGCAAGGCTTGATGGCTATTTAACAACAATAGCTTCATTTCACTTGTGTCGAAATTTTAACTTTTTTTTTAAAGTAGCATAAATCCATAACAGAAACTTCATTATTTGTGAAGATCTATTCTTGAGCTGAAAGAATGGGGTTTGAGGTACTTCAGGAAAACAGGAGTAAAAACATTTTGAAGCAGCAGTAGTTACATTATTTACAGCCCCTGTATATAAAGCAATGTAATAAAATTGACTGGTGATTCTAGTATGCCTTAATTTTTTCTAGATATAGTTGACATTTGCATTTGTATTTTGCTTTTGTAGCATCTTTTCAAGATGTTACAAAAAATTTGCCTGCCTAATCCTTAAACTGCAAGTACTAAAGTTGGAGAAAGTAAGTCTGAGAGTAAAACAACTTCATGGCTAGTGAATTAAAGATTTAATCAGAATAAAAATTATTTGGTTTTTTGCAGCATATCAGGGTGCAAAGCATGGTCCCCAGGCAGTGATAAGGCCGGAAACATTTATTAGAAAAGCACACAGTTTTTATAATATTTTTACCATCAGATTAAAATAACATCCCTCTAGACAGCCAATAGAATAAATGATTTGAGCATCAGACCATTTCTTTCAGACCAAGCGTTTAGTTATAGCTTATTGCAAACTACTGCGGTTCTATCTGTTGCATTTTAGAAACTTTGCTACATCTTCTCCCTGGCTCAGCGGAATAAGCTTCTTTTATTTAACCAAGCGGTCTTTGTTCTTCTTTTACTAAGCCCCCTTTGTTTTCTCGTCCCACAGTTTTCTTAATGGCTTCTAATGTCATGCATTAAACATCCCTTGAGTCCTATGCCAACCAATGGTATGAGCATCAGGACAATTTTTTGGTTTGTTCAGTCTTGATTTCCCATAATCTTTGCAACAAATACTGCAGCTATAAGCATTACATTTGTATACTACAGACTTCATTTTTGAATACAGTCTCTTTGTGAATCCCTTTACAAGCTCACATATATTTTCCTCACAGATGGTATAATATTAAGACAAGCATAAGACCTATATTATAGAGATTTATTGCAGAAAGCATCCTTTAAGATATACTTATGTCTGTATGAAAGATTACCAAGGGAGTTTAAAATTGCTCCCAATTCAGTTTCATAATAGTTTGAAACTCATGAGGTCTCTCTTCTCTTTTCCCATATCACGTTATCACTGTTTTAAGAAACATGTTGAAATCTTAATAATTCAAAATTACATCCTGAAATCTTATATGGAGAGTAAACAAAGCAAACTTCCCTAAGCTTTCTACAGGTAATAGATTCTTTCTTGATATTCTACTGATACACAGCCTACATTGTCCAAAATATTTGCTTTCCCATTTCTACCACAGAAACAAAAACAAATGAACCAAAAAAACCCTTCATCTTTGCCAAACTTTAGGCTGAGCAAAGCACAGGCTGTAAAAAACAATCATTTCTCATGTTCACTGCCATCTTAACAAATACATGTAATCACTCTGTAGCCTAAGTCTGTAATTACAGTCTTAAACAGAAAAATAAGGTTAATGCAACAAATCTGAATGACAAAATATGTACAGGACTATCATCAGTCTTGTATGGCCAGAACCCAAATTTCTGTAATGTCCTACACTGTCCTGCTCTCTAACACATGGCTTCTCTCAGTCTTTGGAACTTCTAGCAAACAATGATAATTTATTTTCCACAAACCTAAGCAAAGGATCAGAGATTTTCTACAATATAATATTAGAGAATATAAATATAAATATTAGAGAACTTGCAAAAGAGGCTGTTACTAGCATGATGTAAAAAAAAAAAAAAAAATCTGAAAACACACACCACTGCTAACATCCCTCCACCAGTGGATATGTGACGGCACCTTATGAGTTAATTAGACTATTAAATTGTTTATGCTTTGCATATCTAGGAAGCTAGAATACAAAGAAAACATTCTGCTGTTTACCATGCAGGGCATATTGCAGCCTATTTTAAGAAAGCATCATAACATACAATAATTTTGTTTCGATTGTAATGTCTTACTTATAAAAAAACCCCAGAAATATTATCCCAGAAGGCATATGTTTCATATAAAGTTGATAAATGTGACCAAATTAAAATATCGTACAGGCAAATTACAGAGAAAATTAAACTGTTTTCCAACATGCCTGAAGGGAGCAACAGATTTTTGATTCCTATAAATCAAGGCTGGATTGCTTCCTAGAAGGCATTTTTCTGTAGACTATGGGGTCAATGATGAAATCCTATGGCCTATGCTGTCTCAGGAGTAAGATTAGATGATCTACCAGTTTCTAGTCATCTATGGACCTGTCAGCTATATTTAAATGAGTACTTTCTTCATATGATACATCTATAATTGCATGTGGCTGAGGATTGCCTTAGACTACCCAAGAGCAAGACCAGGTTATATTTAGATGAATACTCCCTTTATATGATCTGTCTATAATTGGATGTTGTTGAAGGTTGCTTTAGACTCCCCCAAGAGAAAGACTAGGCTATACAACAATAAATTTTAAATCCTTTATGGCAATAATAAAGATGCCTCAAAGGATGTTACCAAATGAAACTAACAGAGCTAAGCAGATACTGCTCCTGCTACATGGGAGAAGCTACTGCTCTTCATGGCAGATAACTGAGCTGGCATGAGTTACTTGATTGTTGACCTTTCAATTACTTAGAAAAAAAAAATTGCATGTTTATTTTTTCATTAAAGAAAGGAAGAGATGGCTATGCAGACAGAAGATATTGGGTAAAAATGGCAAGATAATTAGATCCTCCAAAATATCACAATTTACAGTCATCAACCTATAGGGGCATTGCACATTCATGGATATGTGAGCATATATGTGAGCTGTGCATGCGCAGCCCAGTGTGCCCATGTGTATGCAGTACTAACATGTCCCTCCAGCAGAAACTTCATACCCAAGCTTCATTTCCTCCTAAAGCTAAAATCTTCTTGGTTAAACTTTCCCTTGAATTTGGCATATCTGTCATAAGAATTACTTTTCTCAATCAGAAAATGGACAAAAAGCTTGTATGGACAAAAATGTTGAATGTTGGAAGACATGACTCTTACACATATTAAACAATATCCTTTTCATTGAGCAATCCCACTAAGATCATCACCTACCCCTAGAGATTTTTTCAGCTCATTTGGATTGTGTCAGCAGGCAGGAAGGGGAGCCAGTCCATTAAGGGTTCTCTGGAGTTCCAAAATAGAGACAGATTGATTATTTTATTTCAAGGGGAATGTACATTTTTTTTCTTCCTGAAGAAAGTTCAACTGATCAGGTGTCTTGGGAAGAAGTTTACAATTCTATTTGTCAGTCATCAAGCTCTCATCTAGATAAATATCCAACGAAATGAAGATCGTAAAAAAACGTTCTGTTAGTGAGAATTCTCATCTGTCTCCAAAGTGTTCTTAGTCATAAAGAAATAATGTGCTGAAAGACTGTTTCTTTGTCCTTTGCCTTTCAAATATTTTAACAAAATTCAGTAGCAGCTTTTGCGGTTAAAATTATAACACAGATATCAGACCTATCAAGTGTAAATAACACATATAAGAATTTACAAAAATAGCCTCTCTAGGGTAGTATATAATCCATCCTTCTGGAAACCATTTGACAATTTTACCTGCAACTTCAACTTTACAAGTTCTTTGCTTACAACCTAGAGCCTGGAAATACTCTACTTTGACAACAATGCAATTACATGCTTTTAGTTTCACAAAATAGAGTGCAACATACCTCCTGACAAAATAATACTGCTCATGGATAATGATTTTGTATGAGATTAGCAAAATGTTCAAGATATGTGAAAAGATCAAAAATTCATCAGCAATATGAAATAAAAAGTCATTAACCACTTTGGATGATAGAACTCAGAGTGATACATCATACAGTGATACTGTGTGGTATTTTGCCTTCTACTCTGTATTGTAATACACTATTGTAGAAAAGAGAGAACACTGGTATTTCAGAAAATTACGTAGCCCACAGTATCAATTTTCTAGGTCTCTTTCAGTGTCTCCAGTTTCCTACACAAAACTTTAATCTATCCACAGGTTCTATAAATTTTCATATCTGAATGTTCTACCTTTTGATCTCCATGAATGTGGAAGGAACATGACTTTAAAGTCAAGGATCTATCTCAGTTAATTAGTGAATTTTGGTTTGCACCTAAAATGGACTCATCTTAATTCATTTTAAAAGCATGTCTGTAGTCTAAGCCAGACATATAGTCTTTTTCCACAGTAAGAAGATAGCTAAGTATCTATAGCAGTCTGTACGCATCCACACTCATAAAAAATGTGTTTAAGGTAAATGGGAAAAATCTTCCATTCTGTCATTTCTTAATTATAAGGAGAGCCTAGACCAGTATCTTAAATTTAGGCCTGGTATTTATGTCACTGAAGTTAGGTGATGTGAATTCACATGGAATTCATTCCCCATGTGGAAGATAGAAATACTGTCACACACAAGACATTAACTACACAAAAAAAGATAGTAAAATTTTATCTTAATGCTAAACTACAGAAGTTACAAGTTTATAAACAAAAGGGAGCTGTAGACAAATCCCTACACACCTAAATTCACACCTCTTCACAATTCGCACTGTTTACACAATTCACACCTACGCAACATTCACATTTGCTTTTAGCGTGTCACAGAAGAGGCTGTCTCATCCTTGCACCAAAAATTCTGACTTATAAAGAAAAAAATAAATGTTCAACAAGAAAAAATAAAATAACACACTATTTCAGAGAGCAAAGTCAAATGCAGATCTATCACGGAGATTTTCAGGAGGATCCCAAAGCCAAAGTGTCTCAGACCCACATTGTGCACAAACCACAAAAAGACCAGAAGAGAAAACTGAAGTCTTCCTTCCTGTTCAACACATCTCCAAACATACATTACACCAAGTATGGATGATTTGAGCAAACTGAAGAGAATTTTTAAGACCATGCCTTCAATCAAAACTTCTATCCTCTCTGTACAAGCATATTCATCTGCATAAAAATACAATTTTTGATATGACTAATTTTCAATTAGTCCCTGCTGGACTTTGCAGAACAGGTAACTTGAAGCTACATTATAATTTTCCCACATTTTGTGAAAGCTTTTTTGTCTTACTTCTTTGCTGTTTCAATTAATTTGTGCATGTTGATAAAGACATGGGGCAGTTCTTAAAGAGAATTAATATAAAATTGAAACCAGGGAGTAGTGCTAGACAGTGCACATTTGCAGATATATTAAATATTTATGGATTGTGTGGGTTATGCTCATAGCTTTAAAGTTCCTCTTAAAGTTAATTTAATCTAATCCACTCAGATGTCCCAAGAGATAAAGTTCCTCATTTAGTGTCATGTCAAAGCTTGGTCCAGCCTTTGCAGTGTCACTCCTTTTGACATATTGCTGAGATAGAACCTTTGAATCCAGAGGTTGCCAAGTAGAAACATGTCACTGAAATGATTAATCAAATTATTGGGAGGGGGAGAGTAAGGAAAGAAAAAAAAGATAAAAGAAAATCATTAATGGTCTTCCTTGAATGAGAATTAGAGCAAAAACACCAAGGACTTGCTCATTTCATCAGCTGAATGGCTAAAGTCACAACGTCATTTCTCATCAAAGTATGCAAAAGAAGTATTGGCAATGTACTTTTAATATTTTATTAGACATGATAACTGGTTTATTTACATAGGAAATAGTTTATAAACTTATATTATCGAAAACAAATATGATTTTCTGCAGTCATTAGAAATTTGTAGTTCAGAGATAGAGGATTCTTGTT
Organism: Corvus brachyrhynchos; assembly: GCF_000691975.1. Lineage (NCBI taxonomy): Eukaryota > Metazoa > Chordata > Aves > Passeriformes > Corvidae > Corvus > Corvus brachyrhynchos. Next base: position 1,643,859 of record NW_008240046.1, read on the forward strand.
ATTTGTTTATTTATTTATGCAGATCCTAACACAACAAATCTGTAAGTGTACTTTAAAATCGATGCCCATCTTTGTTGTGTTCAGATTAATGTATCATGCTGAAAATATTTCTAACAAGAAAAATAGGGCCTCTTTTTGTGTTCTATTAAGAGAGGGAAGGGCTTGTTCTCTGAAAAAAGCATACCACATTATATTATGCATGTGATTGACATATTTAGAATATCAAATTAACAGACAGATTTTGTCACTGATTTCAACAATAAGCCTATTAACATTTTTACACTGTACTTTCCTTTCAGAACTACTAGTAAAGATTAATGGATCTTCAGCTACTGTACTTAAATGGCTGGTCTACAATGTGTGGTTCTTGAGCATGAATTTTCACAGTATTGTGCCAGTACCATCCCACTATTTCACATGTGCACCTCTGGGAGCTAATCTGTGCTTTCCCAGAGATACTAAAAAATAATGCTTTTTCCTACCATGCACCTGCATGGTTTCAGATCAAGCTTGTCACCTTCAGACTGAGTCTCTCATACAAGAAAAGAGTCAATATAGGATGTCTTAACAATTACTAAAATTCTCTCACTCAGGAAGCACTCACAAAGCTTAAATCTTCATCAACCCATTGACACCTCTTGATCCAGCTAACAAAATTAATCTCCTTGGAAGAACTATGCCAAAAACCACTGATGGTTTAATTTCTCACAACCAAAAATCATGAATTGTGTTAATAGAAATATGTGGAACATTAAAAAAAAAAAAGATTAGAGATCCTTTGTCCTGAGACATTAACACTTAAGAAGTGTTTAGATCTGTCAAGTGTTTACGTTAGTTCAATCATTAGCTTTTATATATGTGATTAATTTTAATTGACTGAGACAGCTCTCTGTAAACTGGTAGCAATGGGATCTACCCTTTTGGTTCTGATATATCTTCTACTGAAAGCTGAACCAGCTTACCTCCTAATAACCCAAAAAATGCTGCAAAAATGTCTGTGAAAGGACTTCCTTCTTTGTGGAACAACAAATACCAACAATACTCTGAATTTCTAAATGTGAAGATATTTAACAGCAAGCCAGTGCCCACCATCTTAGGCTCAATCTTTCAGATTTTTTCTGAAAAATTTTCAATACTCTCATACCAAGTAAACCCATAGTTCATGACACAACTGGACAGCCTTTAACAGTGAACGCTGCCAGGCCTATTCTAACAAGGACCTCCACATACTGAAGTGTCAACTCTTTCTGAGAAATTCAGATGTATATATATGGTCTAACTTTTTTCAGACAAGATGAACATTACCTCTTGACTGTGGCTCTGGGAGGTTTCCTCTCTCTCAAAGTGAAAGTACAAAAAAGCAGCTGCTTTGCCATTATCCAGTCTCAGTATGCATTCTACCCAGAACATAATACTGTATCATAAAAAAATAAAGCAGAAAAGCCCATATCAACCCCAGGACTCATTGGACATTTGCCATCTGCTTTTTAATCATGTGGGCCACAAACTGATAGTCACATACACAGAAATTAATTCAGCTGTTAGCTGACTTCTGATATATCATCACTGACATGAGAAGAGTTATGGTCCTCATAATACGTGCCTGCACATACCTTTGAGCCCAAATGTTCCCCACAGGGAATCAATGAGTCCAAGCGTACCTTCAATTCCTACTTCCTATTGACCTCCAGCTGTCATAAGGAAATCATGGAGGGAATGTCAAACCCTTAAATACTCCCCGGATCATAGACAGTCTACTTTTATGTTCACAGAGTGCTGCTCCAGCATCTTATACAGCCCCACCAACATGTACTCAAAGTAAAAGTGCCCCAGAATCTCCATTGCCATTTACTTGTCTACAAATCAATCTGTAACTGTCTCTTGGGCTGCTGGGAAGCATCACACTTTAGTTCCCACAAAAGTTTTTCTTTCTCTCTTTTTGCAATATCTACGTTGCCACCTTGAATGTGTAGTTAAAAGATTAATGCTTTCCTCCATTCAAATTGTTTCTGAAACAAGAGAGGATGAGCTACCCAAGGAATCCCAATTTCTCATGTAACATTCCGATTTCAGCAGTTAGCTGATTTTTTCTCTTATGCTTTGGTCTCTAAAACTGTAGATGTGTTGAGTGAACAGAAGTACAGCATAATAAATGCACTGCCTAGCACAAAGAAATACTGCTTCCAGAACTTAAAACCATAGAGAACTGAATCATGAGCCTGAATGACAAAATAGAGTTTAGCAAGCCACACATTAAAGCCAGAAATTCTAATTGCTTTCAGGCTAAGTATTGCACTGAATGTGGCTATAATTTTAACAGATCTTCCTGGAGAAAGAACAGGCAGTAAATTACCTGAAAGCCACCTGCCATCTTTTAGACATCAGATTCTGAATAAAAATAGAATGATTCCTATTTTTTAATTTATTGAAAAAATGAGCAACTCTCTGTATGGTCACTTTGTACATTTTTTTTTGGTTATCATTCAACCAACTTCTAACTCAGTTTCCGATTTCTACCAGTAAAATGGCTCATAGCTGCATCACATCACACTTCAAAACAAAGAAAGAAGAATGCCATATAGCACTTCAGTCACTAATTCACTAGTGCACTTCACTGAATGAAGCAGGCTGGGTTCTATATAACAATCTGCTGTATGTTAGGTCCTCCATCAAGGGAAAGAATATCATCCGAGGACTGTTTCCACTCCCCAGAGCAGCTGAAAGGCTGGCTTGCTAAATGTACTGTAGATGAGTCACTGTGCTCTGCACGCACTTCTGCCACAGCACGGCATTCAGCCCCTCAGCGTAACACAAGCCATCCTGCTTACCGCTGTTAGAAATGCCCAGTCTCGAAAGAGTAGGAATACTGACTGCAGTCTAACACTCTGATTGCATTTGGTGTGTGCTACCTGTGGTTTTTCTTATGGATTACCTCCAAAGAGGCAATGAGTTTGTAGGATTTTTCCCAGTGATTTGTCAGAATGAGAGATTCTTTGAGAAATGCAAATACAATTTTCACTTGCTTGTTCTTATATAGTTGTGTCTTTTGCCAAACATATGGAAATCTGTGGCCAAATAAAAAGTCTTTTCTCATGCTCCAATGAAGTCATCCTGTCTCAGCCATATTTGGTTGACCAATTTGGCTGTCTTTGTTTACATTAAAAGCAACAGAGAGGTGGGAGAAGAACTATTTTAGGGACAATGTTATAGATTTTATTATGACTTGGTAAGAAAGCCTGTGAGCTCGTGGAAAAAATATTTATAAGGGCAAGTAAGAACTGAAAAGGGAGTGTTCTAAAATACAAATGTTTGATTAATTAAAAATTTCCCATCTATAAAGACAGCTTAAACCACAGACTTAGTAAAATCAGTATCTCCCTTTAAAAAGCTTGTGATTTGGCTGCAGTTATTGTTACAAGCCATATACATTGTTTGGAAATACAAACCTCCTCTTCCCATACATTTCTACATTAAATTAAAGAGGGAAAATCATAACCATGAGAAATGGGTTAATCAACATCAGATTGCTTGCAGAAAATGTAGCACATAGTTTTTTTCTCATTTTCTTTCTCAAAAGTAAAAGCAGCAATAGCTCTGCTAAAATTCCATTGACAAAATAGCACATTAGAAAAGTCCCATTCAATTTTGTAATTGCTAACCTTTCTCCACCCAGCACAGAAATTGTAAAAAGGCAATTCAAACCCATGCAACCCCCAGCTGAAGGATATTCTTTTAAATGAAAATGAACATTCAGAGAGACCTCATACTCCATGTGCTGGGTCCTATCTGCTCGAAGCAGAAACTCCCAGCTGGAATTGTGCAGCACTATCCTGGACAGCAAACTGGCTGGCCATCTGCCTGCATCTGTCTCTTCTATGCTATTTCCCAGTTCCCAAAAGTATGCACTGCAGCTTCAATTCACTTCGCAGTTGGCTGTACCATGTTTATAAGTTATTTGGCTGGTACAGACACATCATATTAAAGAAATATAAATCATTGAAAGTAGGTGAAGAAAATGACTCGCTCACAAGCAAATAGTAATATAAAAATCAAAATCAAAACAAAACAAAAAACCCACCAAAACCAAACAAGCAAACAATCAAACAAACAAAAACCAAAACAGAAAATAGTGCCGGAGATCGAAGAATGAGAACACACCTCATTTGGCTGACCTAGAAGATTCAGCCACTGGCCCAGCAAGCTGCCTATTCTGCTGGCTGTTGAGGATTCAAACGAGAAACAGGAAGCAGACAGAGACAACCATCTGTTTTACTCAATGTTATTTTACAAAGGAGAGATATTTTCCTATATTGTTAACATTCAGGGCAGAGAAAATGTTATTTTACCTCTGCAAATAGATTGTTCTACCTTTATTTGAGTGACTAAATAAACTATTAGAAGAGTATTTCCCACCCTCTGCCCACCACCTCACCCCGCAGAATAGTGCAGCTAATGTATATAAGGAAATGTATGTAATTACTGTGCCATTACTGATTGAAATAAATTCTAGAAGATCTGTCCACACTAGAAGAAAAAATATATATGACTGAAGTAAAATCCATAGCTCTGTGCTCTTAGAAACTATGATGATCCTGACCTGGATGAGAAGAAAACTAGTGCTAGTGTGTTTGTAGATATTTATTTAACCAGAATTTGTTTAGGTTGCCCAAGTTAACTTTGACTTTCTTATTAGTGCCTAGGTTTATTATGATTCAAATTCAGCTGTTGAAGCACTTAATCCTGACATTCAAACCCACTGTCTAAACAACATTAGCCACACAAAGAGCAGAAATCCAAACAAATCCCATCAGAAGGCATATTTTGCAGGCATGTATATGAGAAATACGAGGATAATATTTCTTCTGAATGCAACACTGGACTGCCTAAATCTCCAAAAAGTTTTCAAAAAAATTGGAAAAGGTTCAGACAAACCTCGTGAGACTGACTCGAACTCTGCAGTTTGAGATTCAAAAAGCTCTGTTTACTTAACTTTTCAAAGACAAGGGGGTTTACTCTACTAAACAAAGGCATAACAATATCCAGTGACTGCAGCTGAAATTGGATAAATTTTCATCTATAAATAAGGCATGATTTTTATAGTAAAGATAATTATCCATGAGAAACCTTCTAGTAAGTGATGTGCTCAATTTCTCCATCACTCAAGAGCTTTCAAATTAAGAACAAATATAATTCTGAAAAACATATAAAGCTCAAACAGAAGTCAGAAACCTGCTACCAGAAATTATGGACAAAACACTGTTCTATTTTGCTGTTGGGTTTTTTCAGGTTTCTTGGTTTGGTTTTTTTTCTTTTTTTTTTTTGGGGTTCTGGTTTTGTTTTGTTTTTTACTTCCAGAAATTCAGTTTATTAAATGTAATGATGTTGGGGCCCTCCCCCTCCCATGTGGTCCTGGGAGAGGGACCCTGGGGGGGAGATACGGGGTTTCCCTGGCCCTGGTCAGCCTCGTTCCCATTGGTTGGTTTGTGTCCCCTGCGTGGGCAGAAGGACCCTCGGGTCCCGTGACTGGAACAGTTCCTGGGCAGAGCCCCGGCCATGCAGCTGGAGAAATAAACATCTCTGAAACATCTAGCAAGAATCCGTCCATATATATTTCTTTTCCACGGGCCTCGTTGTTTGATACGCATGTTGCAGTATCCGCACAGTAACATAATGACATCTTCTTGCATTAAAATCTGTAAAATTTGTAACAAAATAAATATTTTTATTCCATTTTTATGGCATCATTTACATTAAGGAGTAAAATGTTACTGAAAATTAATCCTATTCTAAGTATCTGACCAACCACCAAAAAGGCAAAGAAGATAAAAAGTGGGGCCATGCTACCTGCCCCAAGACATAAATGATCTATATGCATGACCACCAGTGTCTATCAATTGAAGGCAAATCTTGTAAAATCACTTATTTTCTTCCTCATACCCTCCATTCTGTTCAGCTTCACTGAAGGAAATCCTAAATATGAGAGAAGAATTTCCAGCATCACTGTATTTGTAAGTGGTTGGTTATTGGTACAGCTATCCGGAGAATAAATAATTTCTTCACGGAAGAAAAAAGGATCTAAGGCATGTTTCTCTATCAGCAGTCTGGGGCTTGTGGGCAGATACTGAGCTCCTGACTCCCAAACCTCTGATCTCAATAGACCCAAGAGCTGTCTCTCACAGTAAGCTTTTGTTTTTAAATGAGACAAAGACATTCAATCCCCATTGAGGTCTGAGTTTAGCAGAAGTATAGAAATGCAGAGAAACAAAATTTTGCATATTTCCTTCCCCCACATAAAAACTGCTAGCAGCTAATTCAACTCTCATGAAGTCCACACAAGTGTAAACTCTCTTCACCATTTGTAAACTGTGAAATTTATTTCAAAATAAACTTTGTTCTTTTATTTGGCATTTTTATCTTACTGTGGTTGACAGCCACCTGGCTCAAAATTACTACTTAAAAGAACTTTAAACAGATGCTTTTTAAACACCTTCTAGCCTGATTTAATGCAAACATAATTAAAATATCAACTTGAAAACTAAACTATTCATTTTATCTCTGCTAATAGGAAATTCTACTTAGTACATAACTGACTATGGAAAAGGTCCTGAAATGTACCTTCTTTCCAAAAATACACTGAAATCTTTCAAGCTTGATATTTCTCCTTGTCTGAGACATGTTCCCATAACTTGCAGAATTATATATCATTCTCTACTGGGATAGCCAAAGATCAGTGGAAAGGAGGGCAAGTATTTTCACTGAGGTGTTATTTTTCAAGAAGTGTTAATGCCAGGATAGACTGGATAATTTTTTTTTCTTTTTTTTTGTAAAGTGGCAATCAGGCTTATTGTTGGAATTGGAATTCTCCTCTGGAAGTTGGAACATGCATTGTAAAGATCCCCAGTCTGTATTACTTTATTATTGTTAGGTAAAGCAGTTGCACCAGCCCAAGAAAAATCTTCAGAGGAGTAGCTTGTTAAGGTTTATTTTTTAATTAAGGTTTATTTTTCAGACTTCTCATTTGTTAACAGCAGCAGCTGATTTAAACCACCAAAATCATTATAAGGGATTTGGTGGGTACCTGTCTTCATAGCAGTCCAAAAGTTGTTGTATTTTGGATTTGTGGTTAAACCACAGGGGATAACAGTATGGCTGACAGTGGTTGCACCAGCATCACACTTTCTCTTTTCCCCACTCTCCCTGACTTGGAGCAAGAACACTGAGAGTGGATGTAGTGGTTTGGCCCAAAATACTCATTACTGTTTATCTTCTGTGAGATAAGAATTAGGAGAAACGCAAAGCAGGCACCAAACTTGAAAGAATATAAAGAAGTTTATTAACAGACCTAAAAGAACAGAAAAAATTATACCACACCTTCAGGACTCTTCTCCTCCCCCACCTTCCTCCCTTCTCCCATTGACAAGATAAAAAGACAACCCTTAAGATGTTCAGTCTGTTTACCACTTCCATAATAAACTTGTTCAGTCCATTTAGAAAGAGAAGTCTCTTCTTGCTCGTGCTATGAAAACATTATCACAACGAGAGAGCCGCCCACTTCCAAATATTGTTCAGTCCATTTAGGAAGAGGAGTCTCTCTGCCTGCGTGTGAGTCCCTTCCCCCGACTTG
>NW_008240046.1:1651905-1653061 GCF_000691975.1 Corvus brachyrhynchos
AGGGCCTGGCCGGGCCCGCTGGCCCCCACACGGGGCCCGCAGCCACCTGTCCCAGCGCCGGAAACGAGAGAGAGCTTGGAGGGGCAGTTTGTCTATTCTTAAGTGTGTATCACAGAGGTGGTCACAACTTTTAGTGGCTTAAAGAATTGTCCATATTCAAACTGGCCAGCTGATAGGTTCTATCAGGTCCCAGAGGAAACTGTAAGCACCCCTTAGCAAGGACATCCCTTCCGGGACTATGCTTGCTAACCTATGACAGCGCACAAGAAACTGGGAGGTGGCGCAGCTGGGACAACTGATTCCAACTAGTTAAAAGGATATTCCATGCCATGTAACATCATGCTCAACAATAAAAACTGGGAGAAGAGGAAGAAGGTGAGGATTTTTTGGCTTCCAAGGTGGCTGCTGTCTGGAGATTATCTGAGCATTGATCTGCTTGTGGGAGGTGGCATGTGACTGTCTTTGCATTACTTATATTTTTCCTCTCTCCTCCACTTATTAAGCTGTCTTTACCTGAACCCACAGTTTTCACACTTTTGTTTTTCCTGTTCTCTCTACTTCTAGTGGAAGTAAAGTGTGGAGTGAGCAAGTGGCTGAGTGCTTAGCTACTGCTCAGGGTCAATTCACAACATTCACATTCTTCCACTATACAAGCACAACACAGGACTAAATATTAGTTTGTTTTTTTGTTTTGTTTTGGGTTTGTTTGTTTGTTTTTAGGTGGTTTGTTTGAAGTTTTTTTGTTTGTTTTTTTTTTCTTTAATCAAATAGGAACATAAACATAACACATTTCTAGTCCTCAAAAACATGAGTAATTATAAATGATAAATTATATAAGTTGCTGTCATAGTAATGTCTAAAGCTTAATACAGTAGTTTGCCCCGTATATCCTAATACTCCAAATTTGCACAGCTATAAGCAACAACCATTGTCCAGGAAAAAAAAGGCAGTGGCGAGTGTTTTTCTCTTTTAATTTTTTTCTTTTCCAAGGAAATGTGAGATTTGCATTTACTTCATTTTACAGTCAGTATAAACTTGCTTGCTGTTAATTGTTCATGTTTTGCACTTCGGTTGCAGAAACTCAGGATATGCCTATGATGCCATGAAGATTTTTTGCCTTTTCTTTTATACCCGTTATACCTCTTTACAACTTTCT
>NW_008240046.1:1653084-1656780 GCF_000691975.1 Corvus brachyrhynchos
TACATTCTTGGACTTGTTTGTCAAGCTGAGAGACTAAAAATTTTACAAGCTTTGTAGCTAGGGATCAGTGTGCCCCAGACCCCAAGGTCCTCTCTAGAACACATTCTGTAAACTAAGATAGAACCATCCAGGGGAAGGCTCCTTGGGGAGAGGGGCTCACTTGAGCCTCTCATTAGGGAATCTTTGATAGATATGCTAATTAATAAAACCTATAATGTTATACCAGATCTTTTGAGATATATTTGGCAGGGTGCATCTCGATGCATATGACCTAGATGTGTGCACCTAAGGATCCTTAAAATAAATACCAAGGTAAAATCCCTTTTCCCCTTCTAGCCGTGTATGACTCTTGATTTTAAGACCAGGAAAAAGGCATCACCTATTAAAAGCAACATTAAATGTTCCCTTGAATAGGAAGATGCACTTAACCTTATAGAGCTGTAATGACAACAGATTTCTAATATCACCTGCTTGCATTCCAGCTCTCTAAAAATCACAAAATTGTGTAGAACAGAGAACTTCTCCTCTTGTCCCACAGGTAGTAGAGGGTACGATGGTAACATTCCTAACAGTTTAAAACTACTTCTCAGCACTTTGGACAGAATTAGGTGTGTGAAAACAGTCAGTGTAGAATTTCACTGAGCTCTGTTTAGGTATTTGTGTTCCCTCATATGAGGGAACCACTTTGTTATTTTACTGTGTCATTCTCACCTTCAACACTGTTCTCATGAGAGTAAAGAATCAGGCAACAAAATTAAGCTTAGACTTTCCTTTCTCATAATATTCTTCTTCACATACCAGTGCACTAATTGTAAATTTCACTGATGTTTGAATCCATCTGTTTTAATTGGAAGCCATGTAACATTTTTATGCCTATCTTAAGACTACGCATTATAAGGAAGCAAAGACTTACAAAATATAGACACATTTATTCTGATGATTTCTTTGACTTCCAGCAAGCACTCCACTCATGGAAAGATGAACTTTTTTGAAAATTCCATTTTACTACACAATCCCATTTACTCCTGCTAGTCATAAACAAATTAAATAACAGTCACAGACATTTTGACAGTGCTAAAGAATTTGCAGGTAATTTTAATGATGGAAAACATACTTCATCACGCTTCTCAGAGTTCCAGATTGACCTTTGGCAGTGAGGCTGATAATTTGATTGTTCTGTAATGTACAAATGCATAATTTCAAAGCAGAAATCATTTTACACAGAAACTAATTAAATCTAAATGAAGTCCTTGTACAGGATGTTAATACGTAGTGATATATACAGTTATAATTGAATAAGAATAATAAAGAATAGCTCATCTAAATATCCCGTTTAAAAATGACTTTCACATCAAAACAACTACAGTGGTATGATGTAGGTACAAAAATGCTGTTAGCGAGGATTTTCTTGTTATTTTTCTAAGTCCGTGAGAGATTTTTCTCTCTTACAGAAGAGGTAGCAGGGAATGTAAACAACCAAGCCACCTGCAACCTTGGAAAGTCTTGTTTATAGTATAGTAGAAAATATTTTGATAATGGATGTTTTAGGATTTTGGCCAATCACCCCCAAGGGGTGGCTGGTCCTTTCTCCAATTAGACTATGAAGAAAAAAGTCTATAAAAGGTTTGTAAAATAATTAAATGAATGAATCTTGCTGCACAATTCCTGCCTGCTGGATCTTCTCCTCCTCCTCCTCCCTATGGCTGCGGGACACAGTGATATACCGTAGGAACCAGGCCTGCAGTAATAGTATGATATAGTCCTCCGCATCATTAATTGGAAATATAAGATATTAAATAAGTTCTTTGCTTGCTTCTTGCCATCTTTCCATTCCGTCCTAATTTTAGGATCAAACATCTTTTATATTTATTGTTCTCAATGGCACTCCGATTAAAACACAGTTAAGACACTGCCTATCACATAGGTAGACTACACAAAGAAATGAGGTCCTGCACAGTAGGTTATAAAACTTATTTTAATGTTTTACTTCAAATTACCAGTGGACAAACTTAGCATTCATTTTACATTGTCTCTTATAGAATGTAGATTCCATATTTTCCCTGAAAGGGATGCATTCTTTCATGAGCACTGTGCCTCAGGGCCATCCCTGGCAACCAGGCCCTGCGGGGAGACGTGGACAGGCCCAGCCAGCTGCGCAGGATGGTGCGCAGCCACGCTCCGGAGGCTCTGCAGGGACACAGGATGAGCAAGCAGCTGGCATTGTCTAGGCCTTGGCTGGATTAAGCCCAGCCAAAAAGATAGCACGGAACTCAAAATCTGTTCTACACCTCTGCTGGCTATGCAGTAATCTTCCATGGAAATTCTTGAGTATTGTCTGGAGTTTGGAGAGTAAATCACAGAATCACAGCATATTCTAAGTTGGAAGGGACCCAAAAGGATCATCAGTTCCAGCTCTTAAGTTGATGGCCCATATGGGGATCAAACCCAAGACCTTGGTGTTATGAGCACTGTGCTCTAAAGGACTTAGTCAGCATTTTTGTAATTGTGCCTGGCAATACATGCAATTTTATTTGCTATTTTTTTTTATCTCAGCATTTTGACTGTTATTAAGATTTTTTTTTCTCCTGGTTTTGCTCTCTCAGTGATCCAACATCCAACTTAAGGCATTAACTATGTGTAATTAATTCCCTGATTTTTTACTTTTGTTTACTATGAGGAGCAATAGAAATTCATTCTGATAGGAAAGATTTGTAGTAATCTTAGTACTCAAATAACCGAATCAGGGGAATATTTAATAAAGGCAGTATGATTACACTCAAGTGTAATCTGTAATCAGGTGTAATAATCCTGATTTAACTGATCAGGGAAAAAGGAAGAAAAAACTACCCTGAATCAAGAAACAGTCAATGTTACAGACCAGAGAGGAGATGGAGCAATTTCCTGACACAATTCTTTTACTGTTTCAAAATGCAAAAGATAGCTGAGGTTCTTCTGGATGAGTTTAGACAGGATCAATCAACATATGTTGTCTTCTCTTTCTTTCTGATTAATTGCTGTAAGTGTCACATGGTTATTTAAGCAGAATCATCTGTATGGAGTTAATCTGTTTATTGATTAGCAGAAAGCAACTGTTAGCTGAATCTCATTTGATACAACATGGTGGTCCAGTATACAGAAATACCCTGCAAGGAGAAGAACCTCCCTTTATATTTTCTGTATCTTTTCTAAATGGCAATTCACACATTTGATAAGGATTTCTATAGAGAGCTAACTTTTATAGACTGCAAAAATTGTTCATTTATGACAAACTGGCCTGAATACCTGTTGTAAAGATTGTTTTATAAAATGGCTTAGCATTACACTTATTACAAAAGTAAGTTCTAGCCAACTACTTACACTAATTTGACAAAGATGTAGTATCTATTTTAATGCCAAATATTCGTTAATTTTACTATAACTTTAAAGACATGCATGTATTTCAGACTGCTCAGTGTTAACTTTATTGTGTGAATCAGAGTATTTATCCTAAATTTCCTTTGCTTGGAATTGTACAGAACTTTAAAAATACAGTAATAGATCAGCTAAGTACAAGCAAATAGTCACTGACTACTCTGGTATAGGTAACAGCAAATGGAAGTAACTGTAAATTTTTGTGGACTATTGGATATATCTGTAATAACAACACCACATCTTAATTGTTTGTTCTGAAAAGTTGCTTAGGTACATAGTTAATCC
>NW_008240046.1:1656859-1666444 GCF_000691975.1 Corvus brachyrhynchos
TGCTGAATATATTGAGAAGCACTTTGAAAAGATGTGGTTACTTAAAGTAAGACAGGGAATTTGCTAAGAAATACCAAGAATCCACCAGTGGATTCTGACTCCTGGAAAACAACATGTAGATTACAAACCACAAATAATGAACTCATCTATTTATCAAGTAATGCTAACTGTATTAATAGATATTAATTGTTCCTGTACCAATAAGGTAGAAGAAAAGATACTCTTTGAAGCCGCAATATGAAATCAAAGTCAGAGCAAATGAGAATCATCATGACATCTCACAGGTGTATTAAAAACATGATATGGTTAAGTGGGACATTTTTACAAAAAATAAACCTTAAAAATCAAAGGTGTGGCAGATGAAAGAAAAATACTGATATTAAAAAGCAAGACTTAATTTTCTGTGACTGATTCATTCATGTCATAACTCTTCCTTCAGTCAAATAATGATGACATTGGGAAAAATGTTTTAAGACGGTAGAACTTCACATTATATCCTGGAAATACATATATCACAGAACAGTTTAATGTATTTTTAACTTGCTGTTAGCATCTCAATTAATTTTCACAGTCCTCCCCTTGTTAATATTCGAATTTTTAGATAATCCTCCTATTTAGATTTGCTTCTTTAGCTAACTGCCCCCATGCATGTCTTCAATGGGGAATTCAACTGGTAATTTAACAGCCAGGACTCTTCCCTAATCCTGTTGATGAATTCCCAATAATTAACATTCTGTGAACAGCTGCATTGTTGGATGTCCAAATAGATTGCACCAAAAATGATCATGTGTATGTTGTGGACTTAGTGGACAAAATGAAAAAGGATTCTTTATTGATAACTAGAGGTTTTGTTCATTTTATGAGTTAATAGGGTTCAATTAAAATTGCCAAGTTTTGAGCTTCTTGCACATGCCTCTGGAGCTTTGGAAGAAGAAAGTTTAATGAATGGTTGAACAGTTATCCTGATACCCTAGTAATTAGGGAACGGGTAATTAATGTGCATCTGTGGTAGACTCTGGGGTACTGTCAATGACCCTGCAGTGTGGCAGAAAAAGGAAATTATGAACTTGGCATGGGAATACAGCTTTTCCTATTTTCTTAAACTTTAGATCTACATCTGTGTTTAATTAAAAGAAGAAATGAATTACCATTAACACTATAGGCAATGAGCTCTGATCAGTTATGGTCCACACAGACTTTGAAACTTTTAGAAACTTGGGAGATCTGAAAAGATTTTTGGGGATCCTTTCAAGTGTCTGAAGGACTTTTCACAGAAGATAGCAAACATTTAGGGAAAAAAAAGCCTAAAGGCTGGAAAGCATGCTAGTGGAAGACATCTGTATTTCTGTACAACTTCTACTGTTACCGATTTTACTTTTAAATTAGAGTGCAGGTGCCCCAGTCCAGGCAGTGGGGGTTGCAGGGCAGCCTCTGTGAGGAGAGGCCAGGGCTGCTCTGTGCTGCACATGGCCAGCTCCAGCCAGAAACCGGGGGGAGAGCAGGGCATGGCTGAGCCCCTCAGCCAAGGTGGTGCTGCCTCTAGGAAAGTGCATTTAAGAAAGAGCAGAAATAGAGGAAACACCAACATTACCAGGAGGAGGAGGTGCATAGCACCAGAGCAGGTGTTCCCTGAAGCCTCTGAAGCATCCATGTTGGAGGAGAGGAAAAGTGTGAGGAAAAAGTAGTGGTGGAGATGAGCTAATAGGGACTGGCTGCAGCTCCCTCTCCCAGTGATGCTGCAGGGACAGGGTGACGCATGCAGGCAGAGGAGTTGGGAGTAAAGTTAAGCCTGGAAAAAAAGGGTACTAATGGTGTGGCTTTAATGTTTTATTTTCGTCTACATGAATTAATAATTACGTTTTTATTTTGACTGGCAATCAGTTAATTTTTCCCTAGTAAAACCTGTTTCGCTGATAATGGCAATCGATAAGCAATTTCCCTTACTTTCACCCATAAGCTTGTTTCCTGTTCTTCCTATTTTCTCCCCTGTGGTTTTGCCCAGGGCTAACCCTCCACAAGATGTAACAACTGTAAATACAGTGAGGTAAGATCTGTTCATAACAATTGCAATTTAGTCTTATTTAACTTTAGAAGAAATACAAAATCACATTTTTTATTAAATATTTCATTTGTACAAGTCTTGTACAAATTAATAACACTGAAGTACACTTATTGAAAGATAGTCCTCACAGATGTTAGATGACTAGGTAAGCTGATGCAGTAGTTTCTAGAGGGATTCTGAGGAAAATTGCTTTTATCTCCTGAAGCAAAATAGCATTCCATATTTCACATGATAATAAAATGTATCCTCAGGGTAAGTAAGTTGTCTCTACTTTTAAAACAAAACACAATTCAATTAGTATGCAAAAGTAAAGTACTATTTTATAAGAACAAGTAACTCTCCCGAGCTTACTATTTTAGCAGATTCTAATACCTTTTGTAACAGTACACTAGTTCCAAATTAACACTGGCTGGCCATAACCAACCAGATTTATAAGACTCATTGAAATGTTAAGCATTAACTCATAGTTACATCACTAGAAGTGATTTAAGAAGTTCCAAGATGTGGCTTTTGTTAAGATAGAAATGCCCTTCAATACAACTAAACTTTTGAGTATCTGAAATTTTCATCTTCTTTGGAATACATATACATATATATATAGATAGATAGATATATATGGAACAGTTAGTTTAGCCAGACATGTAATTTACACACGGTTAGCAGAAAAAAGGAAAAAAACAAAACAAAAAAACCATTTCACAGCTACATTTGAAAGTATCTAAACATGAGCTCAGCTGTATGTATTACAAAAACACTTCAAAATAGAAGTCAAGAATACTTAAGGAAACCAGTCATAGATGAATTTAAAGCTTTACCTTGCACAAGCAATCCAGATGGAGACAATACCCTAACTAAATTTAAGCATCCTTTATTTTTTGTTTTGCTTTTATTTTTTCTATTTAGTTAAATACTAGTCAGTCATTTTAGATGTATTTCCAGTAAATGTCAAACATACCACTTATACAAACTAGATAGATGCAGAACAATTGCCTAAATAGAAGTTAATTTTGTTCTGTCTCTCTGGTAAACAGCAAGTTGAAAAAAGCTGCTTGTGTTTGCCCACATAGACACTTCTCAAACATTAGTTTCAGGGCACTACAAGTCAGAACATTTCTAACATCAAGGTATTTTATTGATTATTTTTGTGGTTTAACTCCAGCTGAGAACCAAACACCCCACACACACTCACTCCCTCACCTCTCCTCCCCACCCCCATCAGGATGGGTGAGAAAATTGGAGAGTAAAAGTGAGACAACTCTTGGGTTAGAATAAAGGCAGTTTAACAGGTAAAGTAAAAGTTGTGCATGTGAGCAAAGCAAAATGAGGAATTCATTCACACCTTACCATGGGTTTAGCCATTCCCAGGAAAGCAGGGCTGCATGACCCATAATGGTGACTTGGGAAAATAAATACCTTCTTTCTGAACATCACTGTCTTCCTTCTTCTTCCTTCAGCTATATTGCTGAGCACAATGCCATACCATATGGAATATCCTTTTGGTCAGTTAAGTCAGCTGTTCCAGCTGTGTCCCCTCCCAACTCCTTGTGCACCCCCAGCCATCTCGCTGGTGGGGTGGGGTAAGAAGAGAAAAGGCCTTGGCTCTGTGTCCGCACTGCTCAGTAATAACCAAAATATTCCTGTGTTATTAACACTGCTTCCAGCACAAACCCAACACACAGCTCCATACTAACTACCTTGAAGAAAATTAACAGTCAAAATCAGCACCTTTGTGTAAATAGGTTGTTTACTATATAAATAGGATATATAAATAGCTGGAGCAGAAGAACTCTGCTTTTTAACCAAAATCTGGTATATCTCTAGAGCTGGTAAAACACTGAAAAGGAAAAATTGTGCAGGTGAATGATAGAGCAGGCCAGGGTTAGAGGAAGATCTGTAGCAATGTCAACAATAATTTCCACAAAGCAATGTGGAACTTTATGAAGTAGATTGATTCTTTTCTTTTTTTCCCCCCTAATCTTTCAGAAGCTTTCTAGTTTCCATTTCTGTCCATCTTATAAAATGAATCAGAGACAAGAAAAAAGAGATTCTTAGTTCATTTAACCTATACCTGTAGTGTCACATAGAACTACAGTATCTTCAACAGCGCTGGAGTAGAATGTTTCTAAAACACTTATAAACATCCTTATAAACTTACAAAGCAGTCATAAGTGGACAGAAGTGTATCTCTGAGTGTGCTTGCATTAACCATCCTGTCAAAAGGAATGGGAACGGTCCAATTCAGTTCTAATCTTTCAGATTAAATAGAGACTTTCAAAGAATCAGTGAAGAAAGAAAAAAAAAGGTCATGAAAAAATATTAATTTAGCGGGACATAGTGGCACACAGCTTATCTTCAAGAAATTTGATCGGATTTAAGTTGCCATTAGGGAAAAAAGATAGGAATTATTAGAGTCATAAGCAACAGGAAGACATGCTAAACTACAACTCAAAAAAGGCAGCACTGGTCTCTGGTCTCACAGACAAGTGGCTATATCCAGTAATGGTTTTGAGAGTCTTCAAAGCATTATTTAGTAGATGCAGGAATTAGCATCTAGGCATGATGTTGCAGTCACAAACCTGAAGTTGTCTAAGGCTTTCTGGAAGCCACAGGGAAATTTTAGTTATGTTGTAAAACTGATATACAACGCATACACTAGAAGCAGAAAAACCCACACTGTAACAGGATGCTGAGAATAAACCCTGCCTGATCCTGGAATTTAGAAGCCGTAGCTACACAAGTGTTCCTACTGACTTGAGATTCTTCTAAAAATCTGCTCTTGAGTGTTAAATCTTATATATACCAGCATCCAAATTTAGTTTTATACTTTTGTATAATTCAGTCACAGGTGATGGTGCTGCTTCCTTGAGGTAGCTGAAGTAGAATTCTTGTTTACTTAGCAAAGAAGACTGCATACAAAATTCTATTTTCTAGCAGTATTTCATTAACAGCCTATTCAGAATTTCTGTCTTACATGGAAGACTTTTTCTGAGTACTTCTGCAGGACTGAGTGACTCTGACTTGTTTTCCAAATCCCCTTCCAGTCTCACCAAGAGAAAGACAGAGACCCACTAAGATGAGATGCACTGGAATCAGTCCAAGCCAGTAGATCTGTTCACTGCTGATTAGCTGCTCAGACAATACCACATGATAACGTATTGTCCAGTCAGACAGTGAAGTACTGGACCGTATGATCCAGCAGACCTGAGTACTGGTCAGGGCTAAGTAACAATGCAGGCATTGAAGTCTTAAGTCAAGAGCCTTTTTCTTTTTAACTGAGCTATCTTAAATTTTTTCTTACTATCTAGATGGCAATAAGGGCTTTCAAAAGATGTTGCTCAAACAATACCTTGGTCATTTGTCTCCTGGCGACTCACATAATGCCTGTCTAGGGGAATCAGCATTTAAGTGAATTCATGAGTTCGAATACACTATTCAAGCAGAACAGGAGCAGTGTTCATTCAGAATGCTACTTCTACTGTCCTCTTAATTTTTTTCTAGTATTTCTCTCCATCAATCTTCAGGATTCTATACCAGTTCAGGAGATTGAGATGATAACTTTACAGCAGTATTCAAGGTAAAACACATTTTGGGTTGATGCCATGTTAATGGCTATCTTTAAGTGAGAAACAAGTCATTTGCTCACTGGAATTTAGAAGATTAATGACACTTCTATATTATCCTGCCAAGAGAATTTAGTTTAAATATGTATGAACTTACACTTCCACACAAATGCAATAGTATGCCGTTCATAAAAAGAATGGAAATAAAGTATGCAAATAATGCTGTGTAAAAGCCTGGTGTTATATCCACTGTGCATTAAAATTCTTTGTCCAGCAGTGCATTTCACATTGAAATAGCTTATAAATAAAAAAACAAATTAGCAAACAGGATTAATGTCTTTAAATATGCAAGGTTCCTGACAAAATATATGACAATGAATTCTTCTCAATATAAATTTTGTAATAGGTTATTTATAGTAACCCAAATTATGTTTTCATCCTCACATGTTCTGTACATATTGTGTGTAGCATTTTGTTCCACCTTTTCCCTATAATTTTATTTTCTTCAAAAATAAATTAAGAAACTGTCAATGTGTTTGCCAACAGGTTTATTGTATATTGGCCTTTCTCATAAGAAAGATACTGTCTGTTAAAAACTGAAAACACAGTTTCAGAGTAATTTCAGGGAAACTTCACTGCCACAGTAAATTTTTTCTCATTGCCTGCAAAGGTATTTCATCTGTGCAAAGGTGTTGTGCACATAAGTGTCATCTTTGGAGGTCTTTGAGCATGGTGAAAGAGCTAAACAATAAGAATTAGGAGGTTCTCTGGAGTGAATCTTCAGTACTGTGAGAAGAAAAGGATTGATAATGCAAAAAATCTGCCACTTTTATTTTCAACTTGGAATGCAAATATCTCCCTAAAGGTATTACATATTGATTTCAAAGCAAAAAAACTAGCTTCCTTAGGTTAAATTAAATGAAAATAAATACAGTTTCTCAAAATATCTTTTTTAAGACCAAGTTATCCATAAGAAGAAAGAGCAAAACAGTGATAAAAAATTAGAGGGAAGGAATTGAAAAAAGAGAGTAGGAGACAATGAAATTAATTAAATAATCCCTTTGTTGATTAAATGTTTTTATGGATTTCTTCAGTACCTGAAGTACCAGTTTTCAAACTAACCAGCATACTCTCTGTCATCTTCTATATTTGTTTACACACATCTTTTTATCACATAATGGTTTTCCTCTGAGATCGGCATATTACAGACTTTCTGCATATGTGACATTTAATTGTATATACAGCTCTGAATGACATGCTACTATTAGATCGAAAGGTGAAGACAAAATTCGAACATGTTTGCAGTTGCTGCAGTTGCAATTTTTGTTGCACTACCTGGGTTTAGTGTCCCTGTTTACAAATGGTTTTTTCCACAAAATAAGATAGTGATGTTGTGAAATTTATGGGCAGTAGTTGCCCTTAATTGAAGACAAATAACAGAAGATTTAACATAAATGCACAAGTTTAATATGTGAACCCTTCAAGCCTTATCAATCCAATTAGTACAATCCAATTAGATCAGTTACAGAAAACTGCAGCTTCTTCAAGTTTTGGACATAGAAAAGGATAAAATATTTTTTAAATTTTCAT
This sequence comes from Corvus brachyrhynchos, assembly GCF_000691975.1. NCBI lineage: Eukaryota > Metazoa > Chordata > Aves > Passeriformes > Corvidae > Corvus > Corvus brachyrhynchos. Next base: position 1,664,072 of record NW_008240046.1, read on the forward strand.
CTTTGGGGAAGGCACATGCTTATATCACATTCTACAATGAAGACCATGGTCTAAAAAGAAATAATTATATGCCTGAGATGAAATACCAGCAAAATTGATCTTGACAATAAATCAGATACAAACATATGAAGTATTATGAAAAATTGCCTACAAGGAAAATAATTCTAATTATTCTTATATTCTCTCTAAAAGCTTGGTTTAAAAAGTAATTTCACTGATTTCAACATTATTTTCCCAGAATGATACCACCATAAATGAGGGGAATTTGACCTTTGTTTATGGAGAACTTGCTACACTAGAATGTGGAAAATAGTGGAAATCTTAAGGTTAAGATGATGTACAGCACAGAGTATAAACAGTAAATCAAGCAGAATTCAGAATGACTTTTGAAGAAATAGAATAACCTTTAACATAACCTTTTATAAAAGAGAAAGCAGCTTTCTAATCCTTTGTTACTTACATGAAATAAGATTTCATTTAATCACTTGTAGATGTTGTGTTTTCATTACATCCATCAAGTTACTTAGTCAGACCTTTTATTTCCTTCCCTACAAAACAGAAGGAAACCTGATACTGAAAAAATAAACATCCCTTAAAAACCAACCCATCTAGTGGTAGATTTAGTTGGAGTTTTTTTAAATTAAAAGATAGAATGCATTTTTAAAGTCAGCTCTTTTTTTACGTCAAGTCACAAAAGAAAGCTAGTCATTACAGTGAAATGCTTTAGCATCTTATCTCCAACAATGAACAATGTGCACTTTAAAAATCTGTAAAACCTATGAAATGGATAATTTGCATGATATGTCAAGAAGAAAATTTACTCCTATTACCAGACATGTCATATTTGGGTAATATCTTCATAGAATATTCTAGACTATACAAAAAGTCTTCCATACTTATGCATAACATATTATTGTAGTATTCTCAAACTGGAATAAAAAATGGATTTCAAATACTGAGAAGCTCTGTTAGCCATGTCCAAAAAAAAAAAGCCACAAAAATCTTCCATATCATCAATACTTGTAGACTTTAAATTAACTTGACTCCATAAAGTTGGATACTCTCCCCAGTGACTAGGGTAAAACAAATATGTCTATTATTCATGCTCTGGTGCACAATATTGTTTTCATTCTGTTCCTTGTTTCCTTCCTTCTTCATGGGGAGTTTTATTGGTGTACCTAGTTCAGGGCAATGGAATTTAGGTATATGTGTATATGTTTTTAATTTAATTGTTGATGTTGCAGAATTGCCATAGACCAAGAGACTTTTTTTTGAAGATTTGATGTTTAAATGGTACCCAAGTGGTAGATTTTTTTTTCTAGTATTTCACATTCTGTATGCTCAAAAGTTTTAATATTTTATTTCTATAGATTATTTTTGATGAATACTCACAAAGTGTTCTTTCTATATATATTGTTTTATATTTTTTAAATTAGTTGGGTTTTTCTTTTTTTTTTTTAATTATAGAATTGAATAAGTCATTTTTCATATGCATTTTTACATTTTCCTGTTCCGTACCTGAAGCTTCTCTCGATTTTGTTAAATCAGATCACACAGTCTAAAATAACACTTACTGATAAACAAACTGAAATTATTCTTGTCTACTGCATCATTTTAGAAATGTTACTTGAAGCTTATTCAGTTCTTATATCTACCTATTTTTATTTGGTATAAATTCTAGTTATACATATGGACTTTGATCCTATCTAAACAAAAGCCTCATCACGGGCAAAATTAAGTCCTCATTTCTATTCTTATAGTAATTTTTGAACTTGGGCAAATGTTGCATATGTTCCATGTTTACTTTGGTTTTAGAAATAATTAAAATGCCCTTAAATTTTGCATATTTATTTTCTAGTGAGGTAGACTAAGTATCACACAATTTCCATCCTAACTGAATACTACATTTCATGGCATCAAAGGAACAAGGTCAAGGGCTAAGGAAATTTTCAGAGAAATCTAGCTAAGACTTCAGGTTTTCTAAAACCAAGTAAAGAAAATAGCATTGCTGTGTCACAGTTTGCATTAAACAAAATTTGCATAAAGACAAAATTGCAAAAAGGAATCACAAACAACATCTCCACAAAACTTTCTCACTGCAGTCTATAACTGAAAAGAAATACAATGATAGCTCCTAAAACTATTTCCACAAAATGATTTTCCATCCTCTGTGGTTGGGCACATTCATATAGCATGCTTATTGCTCCACAGCCACAGAGACACAAGTCTGTATTCTTTTACTGTCTGGCTAATTAACATATAATCTATCTGAAGAAGTACTGTTTGTCTAGAACACCAAGTTCTTGGCTCACTAGTTAAGTATTCTCATAAAGATGCTGGATTCTCCCCAAGGGCTGGAGAACAGAATTTGGC
>NW_008240046.1:1666463-1704194 GCF_000691975.1 Corvus brachyrhynchos
GCAGTGTCACATCTATTTAAAATATTGTTCATTCATCAGTGCGCACGGTTATTGGGAGAAACTCATACTTTTTCTGAAAGCAGCATGTGACGTTACAATATCTGGTAAAATAAAGTGGGGTAAAGTAAGTTTTTTGTGATCGTCCTTTTTTAAGAAGTTTTACTCTAAGTGCTACTAGAATTCTAACAGTAGGTGGTGATGTGTTTAGTGAAAAATACTTTCATTGTGGATGAATTCTAGTCGTATTATTTTATACCGGCAGATGTTATGCAATCCTAATAATATGTCTATTAACAGTAAAAACACTCAGTAAAATATAATAAATATTTGAAATTGCCATAGTGTAATATCATATCATGTATCAATGGGGAAACATTTACAGTGATACAACGTTGATTGCATTAATTCTACATATGGTGGTTTCAATGATAAAAGATTATTTAACGTAACTTTTAACAAACCGATATTTAGAAACTATTTAAGCTATATGAAATCAAAGTAGCTAATAGAGAACAAAGGAAATATATGGTGGGAAAAATCTGCATAATATTATTCTTTGAAAACATTGCTTAACAAATTTCTTTTCTTCCTTGCCGACCATCACTTATTTTGTATGTCTACAAAATACCAGCTTGAGGGAAGTCATGCAGTTTTACAAATACACCTGCTTTGTGACCTTTTAATGTCAGTGTTATACTTAGCAGAGGAGTACTCTAACATGTTTTAAATACCAGAAATCCATTAGACAAAACACAGCGCCTGAAAACCACCTATAAAACATTTTGCTTACTTTAGTCCAGATCCTCACATCATGTAAACAAGGATAATTGAGAATTAATGTTTGTAGCTGTCAGTTGCTATCAGAAATATTAAATAATTAGACTGATAGCTATAACCTTGTAAGTGTGTGTTCACTTAATAACTATAACATTACATACCTTGGAGTGATTGCTTGAACATTTATGTTACATGGCAGTTCATTGTAGTGCAATCACACATATAGTTAACTTGAAACACTGTGAACTCCTTGAGTATTTTTCAAAATTAGCAACAATTACCATGAAGTCCTGCTTTATAATTTAAACTGTTATGCTGACACATACGTATACATTTTTTCTCATAAAATGCCATTAAAGTATTAACTAAATTATTAAAACACTTAGAAAGTAGGTAAAATCTATACCCAAGCACCATTTTAAAGACCTGAAATTGAAAATTAGTCCATTCCGGGAATTTTAGCAATTAAAGCAGAACCATCTATCACCTTTTTTCCCTTTTTTTTTTTTTTTTTTTTTTTTTAGTTTAATGGCATACTTGACATTAGTGGGGATAAAATTGGAAAAGTTTCAGAAAATTTACTGCAGTACAAAAAGCCTAAAGAAAGTACCTAGGCCCCAAACCTTATTATCTCTCTATATATCTATCAGTAGTATCCCAACATTACACTAATAGAATATGTCAAGTTACCTAAGAATTTCTTGTGATTTTGGTATATTAAGAACATGGAACAGGTTTTTCTTGGCCTGCATTCTCTGCAGCTATTCATCCTGAGCATGATGATTTTCATACCACCCTTGCTGAGATGTTTTAAGCAAGTATGAATGCTGTAATCTATTGACAAAACCTGTGTTTCTGAAAATTACAGCAAGACTGATAGAGAGACCAAACTGACACCAGTTTTTATGTTCATTTGATAAAAATACCTGGCCTTTCTATTATAGAATAATTCAATTTTTCACTATCGGATTTAGCAAGCATAATCTTGAAGAATGAGGGAGGTGTTGTTCAGAAAAACTTATGCAAAAGCTTTTTTGACTGGTTCTTTCATAAGCAATCTATTTTTTCCTTGATACAGAAGGAGATTTAAGCTTGCTCTTTTTTCTCCTTTTTTAATTCTTTTTTTTCCCTATTTTCTTTACCTGCATGTATAGAGTCTTCTTTTTATTTTCTCCTTCCCTACCTTTTTACTGGTAAATACAGCAACTAGTACCTTACTAGTACTTTAAAGGGAGCCCATGGATTTCAGCTGAAAAAAGATCATCTTCTTTGCCTCAGTGGCAGTACTGAAGAGGATCTGGAAGATTGAAAATTCATTCTGTCAGCTGGAATAAAATGTTTTTGTCACTAAGCTAGAAATCATATGATTTGAGCATTTGTGTTTGAAACAATAGACTTAGATTGATTTTTGTTAATCTGTATTTCTTCTAAATGAAGGAGGCAAAATTATATTTTAGAAATCTGTCCTGGCTGTAAAGTAGAACTTCATACCACAGCATAATGTCTTACACCCTGCATGAATAATGTAACTGGAAAAAAGTTCAGAAGTGTCTCCTTTGCTCTTGTGACTCTAAGTCATAGGGATATTTTTCATTATTTTCTGTTAGAAAATCCAGGGTTATTGTTTTATATTCTCCTCACCCAAAGGAAAAAATTACTAATTCATGAATGTCACAGTTTAAAATAAGAATGTAAAAACAGAATTTCACTGTTGAATCATAATTACTACAAAACATAACACACTGATATGACATCACTATCTCTAATAAACAGTTTCGATGTTTATCTTCTTGACCAGACTTTTTTTCTATTGACTTTTATAGATTATTGATACAGTCCCTTGTCACTGTATAATAAAAATTCTAAATAATGATTCAAGAACAAAGTGCATCATTGACCACTGCCAAGTAACACACAATGGTTTCAGGATAAAATAAAACTGTGATTTATATATGATAATCTAGCATGATTTTAATTAATTCTTTATTCAATCTTATTTTCAGGAATTCTGAGAGCTACGTCTCTCAATGCCTCCAAAAGGAGTTCTCAATACTTAGTACTTCAGCAAAGTGCATGCATCCTATTTTATTATTTGTGTCAGATACATGATACTCCTTAGGGGTATGTTCAGTTACTTTTCCAGTTTTCGTGACATCTACAGTCAGAAATTGTTTCTGGCTGAAATAGATGGTGTTTTTTCCTCTTATGTAATGTCCTTACCTGAAAGATGCAGAATGTGCAGCAGTTAACTCTTACTTCAGACGTCACTTCTCTTCAAAGCCTATATTAATTCCACCCAATTTCTCCTTATATTCAGTTTCCATAACCTTTAAGTAAAAAGAAATTGGCAGTACATTTAGCTTCATTATGGTATGCAGTTTATTTCTCATTGTTAACATTTGAAAGAAACTAATGTCAGAAATCTGGCCCAAGAAATAGTCTGTTGTTTTTTCAGTATCCAGGTATGTGTTTTTAATTTCTGCCAAGTGAATAGTAATCCACTTTGAATAAAAAGTATTGTGTTAATTCAAAAGAGCCAGCAAAACACTGATTTTTGCTTCCAACTCTAAGATTAGTGATTGGAGCACATACAACTTCAAGATCAGCTTGCCAGGTTTTTCCACTTTATATACAAGGCAGAAATGTCACACAATCTAAACTAAGTAAGGCAGAAGTACTCTAATACAAATGTGTTTGATTCTGCAGTATTTCATCAGAAAAAAACTGTTTAAAGTACACATTTAGTCGGTTTGTGCAAAATTTGCTGAAAGGTCACAAAGAGCTTCCCTTTCTCAAGGTAAGGACTGCTATATATACTTAAACACAAATCTGCTTAATGTTCCTAAATAATTAATTTTAAATTTCCCACAACTTAAAATTATTAATGTACAATTTTTATTGTTTATAAAAGATTTAATATATCTCTGCAGTTAAAGATTCTTAACACATCTGTACCCAGAGGTTAACATGATCATTCTTTCACAGAGATTTATACCACCGATGCTAGTTGTAAAGAACATCCCAGCCCATCTCTTTTGATTCTATTTGAAAAGAAATGTGTTATTTTATTAGCAAATACTTACATTTTTTCAGAGCTTTGTTTTGAAAGCCCCCCTCTCAAACTTCAAGCTGACTGCAAGCTTTTTCTTTAAGTGATACATAATTACAGAGATTAAGTAAAAGGGGTCGGGGTTTGTGTGCCATAGGATTATATTACCATATAAATAGCTGAGTTTTGTAAAAGTTGATTTTCAGGTGTAAGAAGGTTACACCACAAGGACTTATGATTTCACAAGCATCAATCAAGTCTGGGTTGCAGTAATTTGAAATCCCACATTAAGCTGGAAAAACTGATTGTTTATGTGAAAAAGGAATCTTTATTATTCAGTATTGACTTCAAGAACATTATCAGCATGATACTTACCAAACTGGCATGATAATAGATTGAGAAGTAAGAAATCAAAACTGTCTGAAATACTTCTACGTAGTGTAGATGTCTGAAGTTTTCCTGATCAATGTCTTATTTGCTAGGAAACTGTATATACAAGAAGAAATAAGTGCAGAAAGGGCCTCATTTGCAACAACTCCAATGTTTATTAAAAAAAAAATAAACAACTGTAGAAAAAGAAAAAAAATCTAAAATAAAACTGTAATTTTAAAATTTATTATTTTCTAGAAGTGTTTCAAATTGTTATCAATGCTTGCAAATATCACAAACATTTCATAGATATCTTCATGAAGAGGCTTTGAAGCCTGTGAGATTATCTACCAGCACAAAACTAGCACACTTGAAGTGTGTTTGGAGGCTAAAATATTTACATAAGTTCAAGATGGAATGAAAGCAAAATCTAAAAAAATGGAAATAGTTTTATTTCTGGAGCAATATTTGTGAATAATTACACTTACTCACCAGAGGAAATAAAAAACGCTAATGTAGATACGCACAAATATATTTCTTGTCTTTTTCAGAACCATGAATAGACTTCCACAGAGATTTCCATGAGATGTATTAATGTCTGATTTGCAGCATGATTTCCTGTTACCTATAAGGAGCTAGAAATTGTTAGATAGACGTTTTTCTACAACTTAAGATCAAAAATTACATTTTTAGAAAACATCTTATATGCCATAGGTCAAAGTATAAAGCTGTCTTTGTGAGTCATAGTTTATAATTATTTTATGACAGCAGAATCAGCACATTTATTTTCTAGATACAGGCAAGACTGAAAAAGGACTAAGATGGCAGCATCTTAAGGGTGTTTTTTCTGTATAATATACTGGAAAAGAGAAGGCTTTTTTGCATTTTAAAAGGAAAAGTTACAAATATGCATATACAATCTTTGATTTTACGAGAACAGCGATCTCAACAAATTGTAGAGGGGTTTTTGTATTTCACCTTTCTGATTTAGGGGTTGTATTTTTGGCTGAGAAACTATAAATTAGTGTTTTATTACTTCTAAACCAAAGATCAAAGAACAAGGGCATCTCTCATTGCAATTTAGATAGCTATATAATTGTTAGGGAAATATTAATTACTGGGATGATATAATATTTTCATATTGTTTTTCTAGAGAATTGACTTCTTCTTTTCTTCTTCTAAAGTCAGACTCTCAGGGAACTTAATTTAGGAAACAATGCTTTCAGAACTGTGCAAAACTTGTTTCCGACGTAATAGATATCCAAGCATAACAAACAGTAACACAACAATTTGCCTTTACTTGTGTGAGGAACAAATTTAATTTTGACTTTTTTCTCAACATTGTTTGAAGATTACCAGAGGTACGTGCGTAGGGGAGGGGCTGCCTACAAGCCATGTGCATGAGGCAGCCAGGAGAAGATGGAGAAAAGCTCTGTCCCTAGGGGGACTTTGCCTGACAGCCATTTCATGTCTCACATGGAATAGGCAGTCAGTATCTATGAGGAGGAGCAGACCACCAAGGACACTGTGTCCTCTAGAAAGGTTCTCCAATCAGGTGGCAAAGGGTCTCCACCAATGCACTGCAGTCGAATGTTTGGCTGGCTGATGGTCTCCTGTCAGTAACCAGACCTTGGGACGAGCCAGGGGGTATAAAAGTAACTGCATCAGAAACTATAAGGCTTGCCCTTTTTCTCTCTCCCTCTTGCTGGACACTGCTGAACACTTGGCTTGACAGCTGCTGACTTTGCTTCATTGACCACCTCCAAGCCTTGTGCCTAGCCTGTGTCCTGCCTTACCACTCTGTCTCCCTCACCTGCTCCAGCCACATTCCTGCCTGACACCCTGCCTGCTTCGTCCCTGCCTATCTCATTCCTGCGTGAATCCCCAGCTTTCCACCCTGCTTCACCAATCCAGCCCGCCATGGCGATCCCCACTGTGACCCTGTCCAGGGCCCTGAGCCTCCTGCCCAAGCACCCACTCACCTCATGTGCAGCCACCCATCGCTGCAGGAGCTGTTCCTGTGGAGCTGTGCCTTTCCGGGAGCTGCGCAGGCTCCCTGGCAGGCAGTGTGCACACATTCCCTGCCACTTGGACATCGACAGCACTCCAAAGTTCTGGTGGTTGGGCCCACTTTTTCTGTCTCTCCCCCTTCTCTCTCCCTCTCCCACCATTATTTTTCCTTCTCCTTCCTCCTTTTCTGTTGTTTCAATTCTTCTTTACTAGGGCAACACACTTTTCATTACCAATAAATGGTTCTCAGATATAATATTTTCCTCGTTGGTCTTCATTTCGTCCTAGAACATCCGCTTTAAATGAACTCCCTGCAGTTCCCCACAGCGGAATGCAACAGCTTGTATGCTGGTTTTGTCTGGGGTAGAGTTAATTTTCTTCACAGCGGCTGGTATGAGGCTGTGTTTTGGATTTGTGCTGAACACAAAGTTGATAATATAAAGATATTTTTGTTTTGCTGAGCAGTGCTTACACAGAGCCAAGACCTTTTCTGCTTTTTGTATTATCATGCTGGTGAGGAAGCTGGGGGTGCCTGGGATGTTGGGAGGAGACACAGCCAGGACAGGTGACCCAAACTGACCAAAGGGATATTCCAGACCATGTGACATCATGCTCTGTATATAAAGTGGGGGGAAGAGGAAGGAAGGGGGGGACATCTTTAATGAAGGCATTTGTCTTCCCAAGTCACCATTACATGGGATGGGGATCTGCTGTCCTGGAGATGGCTGAGCACCTGTCTTCCAATGGGAAGTGGTGAATGAATTCCTTGTTTTGCTTTGCTTGCGTAAGTGACTTTTACTTCCTCTGTTAAACTGTCTTTGTTTCAACCCATGAATTTTCTTGCTTTTACCCTTTTGATTCTCTTTCTGATTCTGCTAGTGGAGGAGTGACCAAGCAGCTATGTGGTGCTTGGTAGCTGGCTGGGTTAAACCACAACTTCATATTGAGGCAGACATCTGTCCTATTTAAGATCTAGAACTATGTTAGCTGTGAGAAATATCAAAACAACTGGATCCATGTAATTACAGATTCATCTCCTGGGCTCACTCCTACTTTAATAACAACCTAGAAGTACTTATGCATTACCCCTCAGAACAAATCAGTTTTATTTTCTGCTTTTTCCCTCAATGTTGAACAAAATATTCATTATTCAGCAAACTGGAAAACAAACTTCACGAAGGAATGAAAAAAAAAAGTAAGAAAACTTTTTAGGATTTTCTGGAGCAGTTTCAAATCCTCTGAACTTAATGAGAGTTTTTTCCACTGACTTTAAAAATTCTTTTCATTCAGTATATTCATAATAGACTACAAAAGACCCCCTTATTTGAATAGTTAAAAAGAGGAGAACAAAGAACTAAGGACTGAAAGCCAATGTTGCATATATTCTAAGGGTGAAAAGAAACATCCTTGTTAAAAGGATGATTAACCTTTGGTGTAAATAATCAAAGTGGATTCTCTCTACCAGTATAGCCTGTGTGACAAATTTTAACTAGATGTTATTTAAAAACCATCTACATGTGGAAATTAATGAGAAGAAGGAATTTATTTACTTCTCTGTTGACATTCTTATGGTGCCTGTTTGGCAAAGAAAATGTCATACTAAAGAAAACTTTAATGCATTGTATCTTAATATGTTCCCAAAGCATGATAAAATCCATTTCACAGCACCACTCTTACAGCAAAGGAGTGTTCTTCTGGAGAGTTACTGAGACAAGTTAGTGGCCTCTCATTTTACATTTTAGTTCATTTCCCATTTATTTCCCCACGTAGAGGAACCCCTTGCCAAATTCAGCCTTCTATTATTTATTTAATTTTTTTCCCCTTTTTTTTAATGTATGGACAACTGTTCAATTATTGCAGCCTGTGATAAACCAACTTGATAGACAAATTGTAGCTTCTAACCTTGAGCACCCTGAGTATATGCAATTCTTGGCAAAAACACTATATCAGTACTTTTCGTTACCACTGGCTGGAGAAATAAACATCTCTGAAACATCTAGCAAGAATCTGTCTGTCCATATATATTTCCTTTCCACGGGACTCCTGGTTTGATATATGCGTGTTGCAGGATCCCCACTGCAACACATGAGAAGAAGGAATTTATTTACTTCTCTGTTGACATTCTTATGGTGCCTGTTTGGCAAAGAAAATGTCATACTAAAGAAAACTTTAATGCATTGTATCTTAATATGTTCCCAAAGCATGATAAAATCCATTTCACAGCACCACTCTTACAGCAAAGGAGTGTTCTTCTGGAGAGTTACTGAGACAAGTTAGTGGCCTCTCATTTTACATTTTAGTTCATTTCCCATTTATTTCCCCACGTAGAGGAACCCCTTGCCAAATTCAGCCTTCTATTATTTATTTAATTTTTTTCCCCTTTTTTTTAATGTATGGACAACTGTTCAATTATTGCAGCCTGTGATAAACCAACTTGATAGACAAATTGTAGCTTCTAACCTTGAGCACCCTGAGTATATGCAATTCTTGGCAAAAACACTATATCAGTACTTTTCGTTACCACTGGTATTTTCCTGCGTTTTGCTGAATTCCAACAGTATGCCTTGTAAATGCTGTTTCTGGAAATACAGCTAAAGTAGAGCACTTTGCAAGACATTATGAGGAAAATGCTGCTTTGTTAACATTGTTTACACATTCATTATCAAGTAATGCCTTCTGTATTGACATTTTGTAGCTACTCTCGTCATTACAGTACTGTCTGTCTACATTACTGTGCTGTCTACTGATACTGGGGAGGTGGTTTTTTGGAGGGCAGAGGTGTGCTTTGTTTTGTTTTGGTTTTGTTGTAGCCCTTCTGATACAGACCATTTTGCTACTCTGACACGTCTAGTCTGTGTTTTTGCATGACATAGCTCAAGTCTTTAAAGTAATTTCGTTTTGTCTGATATGGCCAGGGATTCTGTAGCTTTTGAACCAACACTCAGGAACTTCTGACTGGTTAAGCAAATTCATTTGAAATTAATCCTTAAAAAAACCACTGGTACTATCTTGTAACTGGAAAATATCTTCATACCAAACTAGTATCTAATTTTACTCTCATAACAGATCTGATCACTTCTCTTTTTCATAAAACTCAGCTGCCTGAAGCCCTCTCTTTGTACAAAAATCTTTGGATCCCAGTCTTTTTCCCTTGAAAATCTAATTAACAGTATTCTTTTAAATAAGAAGATTACTTTCTGTGAGCAATTAACTGAAATCCAGTCTGCTTTAAACTTTTCAATATAGCAATGAATATTTATAAACTTAATAGAACTTCACCCTGGTAGGCAATCCCTTTAATCTTATTTGACGCAGCATGGGGCCCAAGTCTCATGGGATTAACATCATATTTTCTTTTGGCACACACACACACAAAATAATTTCCTTGAAATGAAATATTTGACCAACTGTTATCCAAATCGATGACAGTTCAAAGTCTGTGTCAGTAAAACTAGAGTGTATATATCCATATTATCTGTGGCTTCATGCTGTGATTCAACATTGTTCTCTCAAGATCATATGCACTTTTCTGCACCATTAGCATCTGCTGGCTTGCAAATATGAATCAGGGAATGAAAGGTACAGTAACTTTGGTCTTAAAAGGTAAGCCAAATAAGGTAAAGGCCTGCTACATCGAAAAAAAATAATAAAAAAGAAAAGCAGACATCCAGGAAGCAAAGACATCAGCTGGAATAAAACCAAAGAAATATTTTCAGTACTGAATTTCCTCTCTAATTTTGCTTTGTCTCTTCCATGTGAAACGTCATTATTATGAAATTGCTTATGAAGTAAAATCTGGTTTACATTCTCAAAACAAATAGCTACTTCAAACAATTTTCTAGTAATTTCTATATTATTGCCATATATGCAAAATACCTGAGAGCTGGTTTTAGAGCTGGAGTTTTTTAGCTTTTCCTCTCATTAACTCTGCTATATGATTTGTGCTTGAAGAACTGTCTTGACTAATTTCACTGGTTTAGAATGTTTACTTGGTGAACTCCTCTTGTTATCCTCCAACTCAGTGTTTGTCTCTTGTCTGAGCCTATTTCCTCGAGACTTTATTTTCCTATGTCCTTTTATTCTGCAGCCTTTGTTTTGTATTTTCATTGGGACCAAAGACATCTTTGTGAAAAATGTGTTCTCTTTAATGAACTCTCTTGGTTTTGCAGGTGATTTGACAGTAGCTGTCAAGAATATAGATGGGCTTCACCTTAATTGTTCTAGTGTGAAAAAGAAAAAAGTAGAATCCACATCTTTAGGATTATATCATAGTTATATTCTGTTATATTACACCTCTGTGTAAGAGGTGATTTCGATGCAAAGGACTTTTCAAGAGTAACACAGGGCAAACATAAGGCACTCATTTATCTCTGTGAGAAGGCATTGCATTAGGTGATGAGTGTTCCCAATGGATCTGTACATATTCTGCAGGTCTGATGCATACAGAATAATGTCAGACCTGGTGCACAATCTGGTGTTGTTGCAGAACTACAGCAGAATCAGTTCTCTCCAAACAATTTGAAACTGAAAAATCTCTGATGGGTAATGAGGTGGCACAGCCTTGGCCAAAACCTTTGCAAACTCAGACCACAAAGGGCAGAATACTGCATAAAAATGTTGGTGATGAAGACAGGCTAACAAGGCTAGAAAAGGATGGATACAAAACCAAGAATAATTCTAGTAAAATTAGAACATGTAGTACTTACACTCTATGGGTTCTTACAGAACATTTGTCATGAAAAGTAGACACCACTTGACCTCAATTAGGGACATGTGTCCAACACCATAGTGCTGGACACAACTGTATACACTATATTGGCAATCATCAGAAATACGTGATTTCATCTTTGCATTAAACTGCAGTTGTCAACTGGAAGATGAGCTGGTTTTTTGGTTTGGGGTTCTAGTGGATTTTATGACAAGCTTCTGTCAAGGGTATACATCCTTTTTCAGTTAGTACTGTGCAACTCTAAAGGCTGCTCTTCACAGAAAAAACAAAGTAACTGAAATGTAGGACATTTGACATGTTCTGTTGAAAAACCACATTCTCTTCTTAAAAGCCTGAATTCAGTAGAGTTTCAGCAATCCCTGAAGAAAGAATTCTTGCAAGTGGAATTACACTGCTACTATCTTTGCAACTGTCAAATGGTAGTCAGTGCTAATGCCATAATACACAATTCTCCATCATACAACCAATACTAAATTTGAGTTTGAAAAACAACTTTGTGAAATACAAACTCCGGAAGGATTTTTGCTTCCTGGTGTAGTCGGCATATGATGCCTACCTCACCAGGGCCAGAAGTTGGACTCGATGATCCTTGTGGGCCCTTTCCAGTTCAACATACTCCATGATTCTATCATCTCTGGATGTAACTAAGTAGAAATGTTCAAGAAAATGTGCAGGGACAGAAAAGATGATTTTAATTCTGTACAGCTTTTGTAACATTGCATATGATGTAATTTCTTCCAGTATCTCATCTTCCAGTGTTTGATTAAAAGTTTTTTCCTTACTCTTTCATCTGTTCCTCTTGCTGCAGGTCACAGGAAAGGAGAAAAAGAAATAATGCATGGGAACATCACATGTTACCTGAGATGACTTTTGTGGCCTCTGCATTATAAAGAAATCTCTCCAGAACACAGTCCTTGGTTGCCACCAGGAATACATTGGCTCTAACTTGGTGATGAAGGTGATAGAAAGTAGAAAAACACTTAGATATATAAAATTAGATTATAACACAAAATGGATTTGTGACATTGTAAGGGATATTATATCATTATTTAAACTGCAACACCAAGCAACATTTTTGCCAGCACCGACTATTTAGTTAATTCATTACCAAAACTTTTTTTCATGACAGTTAAAGTATTTAAGGTAAAATATTATAATCAATCAGATTGTTTTTTCAGATACACAAATGAAAAAAATTGTTGGCTAACTTCTTCATACTAGTGCAACACAGGTGTAACATGAAGAGCTGTCACTTTTCAGATCTTGACTTGTAAAGGAGGAACTTTCCATCCCCCCAGACTTTTTATTCCCATGTCATTTTTCTCTTGGAAATGACACCTCTTTTCTAAATAAAAAATAAAGAAAATAGTAATAATAATAAAAAGAGCCAATACATGTTTATTTTGCAATTATTTTAAATGTATTCTTTTCCCATCCCTGTTCTTGAGTAAAAGCAATGGCTCTCACACAGACCACCTGAAAAGACTTTTGGCATAAGAGGTTATTAATCTTCAATATCTTTAAATGCAACATTTCAGCTTTTAGAAATTGGACTTTGATAACAAAATTAAAATGAATTGGAGAAAAACTAGCCAGTGCCACTAGCTGGAATTATTGTCAAATTATTTGTAGACTATGTCTTGACAGATATTTTTCCTGGTGTGTTATCTTAACATGCAATCAGAACTTTACCAAAAGGATAACTGACATTAAATTCACACTTCATGTCACTCAAACCTAAAGAGAATTTCAGAAGAAAACGTTGTGCATTTTATTTTTTTATCTCACAGTTTTCTCCAGGCCAAATTTCAAAAACTTGCTCTAAATATTGAAGTTGTACAGCTTTTCATAATTTTAAAAGTACTTAAAATTTAAAAGGCATACTAAGATATGTTATTCCCACAAGCCACCATAAAGCTGCTCTTCTGTCCTCTGGGTCTAGGGTAGTCCTATTTGCAGTTCTATTGAAGAGGGCAGTAAGAATTATCCTTCAATCTTTGTAATATGCATAAAGTTCAGAGTCACATTTGTAATGAGCAAGTGACATGAACCGATAATTAGAATGCCCTCAAACACTCTCAAAGAGATGTTGAGGAAAACCTTCCTTTAGGAAAGTTTGATCGCTTGCCATTTTGTAGATAAACCTGAGTTTTGGTTGATTACAAAGTGATAATTTCTGGATTGAGTGAAAATGTATATGTACATTCTTTCTCCAGATAAAAACTAGGGAACAGAAAAAGGTCATAATCTGCTGAAGTTACTTCTAATTTACCATGATTACAATCAAATTTTTGATTCTAGCCTGAAAATTGTTGCTTTTCCAAGAAAGAAAATACCCTGTTAAATCAAATGTCTTGTTACATGTCCTGATAAAGCAAAGTTCTGTTTCTAGTTACTGTGTTCTGTTGTTTTCTTTCCTTTATCCCAAACCATCAAATGTACTAGCTAATACTCAAAAACTAGATAAACTGATAATACAACAAGCTTCCACTACTAATTCCAATGTTATTTACATGCCTACATACTATATCTGTCCTATTCAAATAATTTTTGTTGTTTTCAAGGATAAAGAGGATGTTATTTTTAGTACCCTTAAATATAATATTTCTGTTACTGAATTGTTTTAAATTGATTGCATAGACAAAGTCCTTCAAGATCTGCATTTTTTCACCTTTAATCCAAGTGTGTTATCTTCAGTAGTCCTTGTACAATTCTTGTGATAATTCTGACAAGACTATTTCTTTGACTGATGTTTGATTTTGATAGCAACCAGCATGCCATTTTATTACCAAAAATCTGCATGTTTTATTTCTTACCATTTCTCTAGTGATGTTCACTAACTTATTTCAGATGCCACAGTGTTTTAAACTGCCCAGAGGGATGACTGTCCTTGTTTTCAATTGTCTTTTAAAAGGAAAAATAATTCAATATGGAATTACTTTGTTAGCTCAATGCGATTTATTTTCTGTTTTTTCCTATGAGGTACAACAAACAAATATATCTATCATTTTAAAGATAATTCTGGGAATCTTATAATTGCACTACATAGATTCTAGAGATATAATTGATCATTATTCTGCTTGGAGTTGTCAAGGTGCTTCAGTCAAACTCTTTTTTAAAATTTTTTTATGACATTTATTCTAATTTTTATTGTTGATCCATGAATAAGACTAAATGCACAATTCCATCTTTTTATCTACACCATTATAAAAATTTCTTGGGATTTTCTACTGACAGCTAATTATAGTGCCTACTGTATTAAAAATGCACTTCTTAATTAAGGATAGTTTCTTAATACTAATAGTTTTCTGAAATGCTATCTAAATTAGAAGCACTAATGTTGTTAAGATTCTTTATTTGAAAATTGTCATAAAGTTGTGTTTAAAAACCTAAAATATTTATTCCTCTTCATTTACTTACCTGTAAATATGCCTCTAGGCATCCTGAGATAATGTTCAGAGGGAAATAAGAGTGTATCAAGAACAGAACAGAAAGTCAAAACATCTGAATCCTATTTGTACATGATGAAAAAGTCATACAGCAGCAAATCACTTAATCACTCTTTAAAAGAGAAACAAAACCTCTCTTGTCTGACTTTGAAGTCTAGGACAAAAAGTCTGTCTCTTATTCTGTGTATAAAAAATCTAATCCTAATTTGGGAATATTCTATAAAATCAGATATGATCTCGACAATCTTTACAGGAAATAATAAGCAAAACCAGTTATGGTTATTCCTGAATAGCATTTTCATGTGTCTTTTGATTTCTACTTTTTAAGCATTTCCATAACACGTTGATATTTAAACACTGATATTTTTTTTTCTTTTTAAGGGACAACTAATGGCCTATTTATGCATCTATGACTTTTCTGCAGAGGCCTCAAGGAAAGCACTGCTTTAAGGTTCCTATCAAAGGAATTCAAAGGAAGGTAACTTCAGTAGATAGTTTGAGGATTTGAGTGCTATAAGGAAGATCTTCAGCACAGGAAGTAGAGTTGAAACCTCAGGTACAGTCCCCAATTACAAGCCCTTCAGTTCTGTAGGTCCCTCCCTTGTTAAAAGGAGGATTTAAAATTCCAGCAGTTTATACATGAAAGATACACATGATCTAACAGTTCTTAATTAAATTTTCCATTGCTATTACAGTCAGGAAAGTACAATATGAGAAGGAAATCTCTGTGACTCAGATGGGCCATCTGAAATATCTAATAAGGAATTTATGCATCATTAGCCTTTCTTCAGCTATTTAGATTTCCATCTACTTTGAAATTTTTATTTTACAAGTCTATTGCATGTACTTATAACTTGTTTGGGTTTTTTTTTTACTTTTACCTTTACCAGGTTTTCACAGAACGAGGCATTTTTACTTTGATACTATTTTTCTACAGGTGAGTGAAAAGGAAATCGGTTATAATTTTAGCAGAGCACTGGGGCTATTTACATTTAAACTCAAGTGACAGCACAGAAATAATTGTTTCGGTGAGGCAGGATTATATATCAATTTCAAACTGCTAGTTTTTTTATTTTACAAACTGTATTCTCTTCACTGATGTCACTGGTATGCAAGCAGGTACATTTCTGCCTGAGAAGCATATTTAGGGGTGTAGGTTAAACTTCTATTACTCCTGGGCAGAGATCCAAAAAGAAGCATAAGCTTTGCTTTCCGAGTGCACTTACAACCATATGCAGTTCTGAAGTGTGGCATTTTTTGTGGATATCATAAATATTCCCACCCTTGAGTAAGTGAACCACAGAATCAGAGATTTGTGGAGATTGGAAGGCACCCGTAGAGGTCATCTGGAAAAACACCCTGCTTAAAACAGGATTAGCTGGAACAGGTTGCTTAGGAATGTGTCCAGTTATGTTATAGGTTTTAGGTTTTGAACAATTCAAAGCACAGAGAATCCACAGCTCTTTGCAATCAATTCCAGTGTAACTACCTGTTACGATCTGGTTTAAATGCAGAAAAGCAAAGCAAGCTAAGTCTCTGTGCATAAACCAGAAAAAACTTAGAAGGTTCAAAATATTTCCAGAAATGAGATTAAAACCAAACGAGGTTAGATGTTGATGCCAAAATATGGATGTATTTTATTTAATAGTAAAAGAGGCAAAGAGAAGGGAAGAGAAAAGAAAGAGAAAAAGAAATGGAAAAGTGGGGGGGAGGGGAGGGAGAGGTGACAGGGGTTAGGTGGAAGCATATCACCCATCCGAGGGTCCCAACGACGTCTTGTTGCTCCCCTCCATCTGCTCTGCTGGTGGTGAGGGTCCCCCATTGCTGCCGTGGCCACGCTGCCACACGCCACCACACCATGCGCTGGAGAGCACAGAATTCCGTGGATTAATATAGGCTTTGGGCCAGGTGGGAACACCCACATCTCCCTTGCAGGGGCTGGCTTGACACACTGTCCCTTGCAACACTGAGGGTCTGTTGCATCATCTCTGGTGCCGGGTCTGGGGACCCCTCTGAGGGGGCCCCCTTTGATGGGCCATGTCACCCCTTCTGCTGTGGATAAGGTTTCCCCCCACTGGGTGAAGGGCCCCTCAGCTGGGCTCCTCTGCACAGTGGAGGATGGGCAGTCACTGCACTTCTGACCAGAGGCGTTTCCAACACACACACAAAGCCTCTCTTCCCTCACCCTTTGGTACAGGGGGTCTGTGCAAGCCTGGCAGCTGATAGCCCTGGGGCTGTGGTCTCCACCTTGGAGGTGTTAAGCCTGTGCTTTGTGAATGTCCCCAGCCCGGAGTTGTTACTTTATCTTACCTTCATCAGCGACCCGTGTAAGGCCTCAGTCAGGGCCCCATTCAGGGTAGTCTTCTCTGCAGCTTTTGTAAGACAATTTTAAAAGTCCTTCATGAAAATGTTTAAGTAATAGAATATTTCAGTCTCGTGACACTACCCTCACTGTATTTTCTGTCAGAATTTCCACTCTTCCTGCTTGTACGCAAAGCTTCTTGTCATGTCACCAGGTACCACTGAGAAGAGTCTGGCTTCATATTCTTTACTCTTTCTATCAGATATTCTTTGCAAATTGCATAATGATAGTCCAGATAAAGTGCTGATTGCTAGAAGTCGAGAGTGTACACTAGGTAAAAAATACTTTTGTAGTTGTTCTCTTTCTGTTCTTTTCCTAAATACCTCTGTCTGTTCTGGCCTCTGTTACACGTGGATGAATGAGGAGAGAATTTCGATCCAATGGAAATTCTTTTACAACTCTATATGTAAGCTATTCTGGGAAATAAAAATACTGCAGTGTTATAGATAAAAGCTTGATCGTCTGAAGTAAAATCCTGGTTTCTAGTTATGCATTAGAGAGACTGTTTCTTCATAGAAACAATGAGTGTGGTCTGATATTCTTAGGGAATTAAAGGTGTATACTGTGATTGGTACTTTCATATTGAAAATCAATGAGATATATCTAAGTAATTGAATCTTTTTTACACATTCATCCTGTCATTTCAACATCTAATTTTGAATAGCATGATGTTTTTGTTCAGCGTATTCAATATCCTCAGTAGTAGTGGGAATGAAGACAAAAATGTTCAAGCTTGAGGAAAGACATCAGAAAGTTTTGTCTGAACCTGTCAAGTTCTCAATATTACTCCCAGTGTCATAGATACAAGTTTTCTTTTGAGAACCATAGAAGGAGGAAGGTAAAAAATGCTCAATCTGTCAAATTTCTCTTTCCCGTGATATTTTACTCTGACCAGTATACCAGTATCATAAAATGGAAGGAAATAACAATGATTAAGTATGAATTAACTATAAACAAAACATCAAAACCCTTTCTGTACAAGATCAGATGGAGAATTAGATGAATATGTAGTTTTGTTCTTCAATCTAGAGCTAATTGTTCACTTTACAGTCTCAATGATGGGAGAGGATCATATGATCGTAGAATCACAGAATGACCTGGTTTAGGAGGAGCCTTAAATATCATCTAGTTCCAACCCCTCTGACATGAACAGGAACATCTTTCACTAGACCAGGTTCCTCAGGGCTCCATCCAGCCTGGCCTTGAACACCTTCTGGGATG
This sequence comes from Corvus brachyrhynchos, assembly GCF_000691975.1. Lineage (NCBI taxonomy): Eukaryota > Metazoa > Chordata > Aves > Passeriformes > Corvidae > Corvus > Corvus brachyrhynchos. Next base: position 1,684,430 of record NW_008240046.1, read on the forward strand.
GGGCATCCACAACTCCTTTGGGGAACCTGTTCCAGTGCCTCACCAACCACACAGCAAGTTAGCTCCTCCTAATATCTCTCTTTTGGTTTGAATCCATGCCCCCAATTCCTGTCACTGTATGCTCTTGTAAAAGGTCCCTCTCTTTCTCTCTTGTGGGCTCCCTTCACATATTGGAAGGCTGCAGTTAGGTCACCCTGGAGCCTTCTCTTTTCCAGGCTGAGCAACCCCAATTTTCCAGCATTTCCCCACAGCAGAGGTGCTTCATCCCTCTGATCATCTTCATAGTGCTCCTTTGGACTCACTCCAACAGGTCCATGTCCTTCCTGTGCTGAGGACCCCAGAGCTGGATGCAGCACTGCAGGTGGGCTTTCACAAGGGTGTGGTAGAGGGGATAAACACCTTTCATTTCAGGAAGATACTGGTTAGTCCTTAATTTTGTACATATATGAATAATTCACTTAACGTGGGAAGAGCTGTTCGTATTGATTAAGCAGATGAATAAATGTAAAAACATGCCTAAGTAAAGAAAACATGCACAAAAATCACGCTGATAGTGACATGGCTGTATGTGTATTAAATGTGTATACACACTTTGTCTATGACTCCTTTCGTAACCATCCCTGACTTCATAGTTGTACAGGAAAAAGTGTGTGCCTAATATGGAAATATTTGAAATAATTGAAATATCCTTCAATAAAATTTTCTATTCAGGGATTTTTTTTCCCCAATAGAATAAAGCCATAAGTCTTTTTTCTTTTTCCATTTAGCTGCAAGACTAGAAAGGCAAATGTGGTTTTTGCCCCTTCTTACATATTGGCGCATTGTAGTATGTATTTCAGTAGTATTAAGATATTATTGTTTTTCTGTTTATCAGTGTCATTTTTATAATCAGGTTTTCTGACTGAGCTAATAAATTTTGATTTTCTTAGTAAGATCTTTATAATTATTCTCTCACGTTACTCAACATTCTTGAAAATCCACTTGTATCTTTCAATGGCAAAACCATATTCTGTAATTTAGAATGTATTTAGAATGTAATTTCTTTTGTTCAGTGTTAGCTGTCAATATATCATCATTCTGTATACTAAATGTTTCTTTCAGGCATACTACCAAAGTCATAGCTTTGATGAAATGTTGCATGTTTGCTTTGCTATTGGGAGTTATTTATCCACCTAAACCAATCTAATGGCCTCTGGTTACAGATTTTTTTCACCTCAGACTGTTTCATATTTATGTGATGCTGAGAATATGCCTCTCTTTTGTAATGTGTATAATACATTTAAAGTACTGTGTGTCCTTCCTACTTCAAGAGTTAAAATAATCTGTGTAGTTTGCCTTGAAGTTTGTTGGTCTGCCTTCAAGTTGATAGCATGCACATTTACCGTGCAAGTTCCTGAGATATTTTAAGTGGTTACTGTTATCCAATGTCCTTGTCCTTCATGATTAAATTTTGAAAGTCACGTTTGTTTCATCTTTTCTGATGAAAAGTGTTATCAGCAAAATGGGATTGGTACATAACTTAAACATCTCTTTCTAATGCCCCCACAGGGATGTGATGGATGTCATTATGCGGATCTGAAATGTGCATTCTCTGCATTTCTTCCCCATACTTCTACAGACTGCTATTAATAGAAAAATGTACTTTATAAATCCTGCCAGATTTCCAATTGCTAGGTAAAATCTAAGCTGTTTGACATAACTACTTCAGTACTTCTTAATTAAGATAGTTAATCCTTCCCTGTCAACAAGTTATTTTCTTATATGTGTTTCTTTTCTTGTATATGATTCATTGATCATTTTATTTAGCACTTTGGTATTTTTTCTACATGCCCTGTTATTTTAGAGTTTTATTGGACTGAAGAATATTTCTGTTATGCTAATGTATTTTTCCATTTCTGATTTAGTTGCTGTCAGTAAAATCAACTGTTTCAATTTTTAATATCTGTATAAAATGGAATTAATATTAAAGTAATGCCTTCTTTGCAGAAAAAGTTGGTATCCAATTACTGTCATTTTCTTCAACATGAATGTCAGATTTTTTGAGGCTGGTGTGATCTTGTTATTTTCTAATAATACGTTAATTATTTTTAAAGTGACATGTAGATAACCAGTTTACTGTGATGACCTTATTCATCACTAGCAGAACTAATCTCATGAAGAGTCACCTTGACTTCTCTAAAACTTCACATGGTATAAGCTAAGTACGTTAAAATGCCTCACAATTTGCCAGTCATACTGGATTGGGCATTCCAACCTGGAGCCAAACCAGCAACAGCTTTCCTTACCTGCAAAGTGAGCAAGCAGCTGTGTGGTACTTAGTGGCTGGCTGGGGTTGAACCACAACAGTCCTCAGCTAGGGATCAGACTGATTTGAGATATGTATGTACATAACCATCTCTGAGCAAAAGGTTCAGGCTGTGAATGCTAACATACAACATAGGTCAGGAAGACTTCTTGTTATTACACAGTAATAAATTAATATCTGAGTACATCAAATACCCAGCCATATCTCTAAGAGTTATGGAGCTTTGGTGACTTATATAAATCATTGATTTCTTTCTCTCGTTTCTCGTAAAATCTGTCTTCCACTATAATTTTTCTTCTTCAAGGAAATAAGTGTTTCTGATATCCTCAGAAAAACTAACTGATCAGATTTCTCATGTTTTTTTCCCTTTCCTATCAGTATAACACCATGCTGCTTTGGGTTTTTCACAAAATTTCTCAGTACTATTTTTCCTGCTTCTTATCTTCCTTAGATTTTCTTTCCAACTGGTGTATGTACACATAAAATAATGTCACAGCTTTGTATCTGTAACTCTAGCCCCTGATCTAAAACAAAACAAATAGAAGGCATATAATACATTCTGAACTCATCTGTCCTTCTTTCCTAAATCTCTGTATTATTGTGATGTGACTTTTAGAATTGGATTCCTTCCACTCAACTCCCATTCTCTTCATCTCCTTAGAAGCAAGCAGGTTGGTTTTTTTTTCTGATAAAACTCCTTGATTCTTCATAAAGCTTGCCAGCTTTATCCAAAATATACATGAAAAACAGGCCACCCTTCTTTGTTCTTGTAATTTTTAGCATTCTTGAATGATCAAGTCTTCCCTCCACCTTTTCTTCTCTACAGTGATTTTGGTGTAGATTATTATTAGGCCTTACATCAGCTTCAGGTATTTTTACAGTTCAGTGCAGAGCAAAGAAAGATCTTAAATACATCAGCCCCATGGCATCATATAACACAAGACTGCTTGTCTCATGTTTATCTTACCAAAAGGAATTATCTGTCTCTGACAAAAATAAACTAAAAACAAAACTAAAAGACACTTATAATGATTTAAGTGCACATTCTCCTCGGGATTTAAATGTTTCAACCTGATCAGGACTAGAACATTGATCTTTAGCCATGCCTTCAGTATGAGGACACAACTGTAAATAAAGTGTCCTGCATCTGCATCAAACAAACAAAACCTCAAGTAAAAAGCCATTTTGTCTAGTTCTCAGACTAAAGGAAGAAGAAGCTCGTTTTTCTAGTAATTAATTTTTTTTTCAAAGGTGCTTCACAATGGAAACTATGGTGCAAAATTATGTAAATTAGTCCTTTGTAACACAAAGGTGATTGAATTGGGATTCATGTTCATAAAAAGATGAACAAATTCATAGATGCACAAAGAAAGACAGACATATGCAATGTATCAGGTTCAAACTTAATTAGAATCAAAGGTATCTCAGCTTTATTCTAGTGACATTGAATATTTTTAGTACTATATTTAACCCCATATATATGGGAGAAACAACATTAAAAAAATGCAAAATTGCTTTTAAAAATCATCTCACTTGTGAATTACATATGCTTCTTGCGCAGTGTCCCAAAAGTGTCTACATTAATCCTATAAGAAAAAAGGCTAATTAGAACAAATTTGATAAGCAGTCAGTTATCTGCATTAAACATATGTGTCACCATTCCTTGTACAAGTAAACCTATTATTTCTAAATGAAATCAGAGCCATTAGATCAGAAAGGCTTACTGAAATAGAACTTTCTTCATTACTAAGCAAAATTGGGGATTTCTGTTTCAGAAGGGAACCCACATACAATTTCAAAGTAAATGACAGTAATAGACATAATTAGCACTATAAAGTGTTCAAGAGTCTTGAGGAAATTAGTATGTGTTGAGTTTGAATGGACAAGATTACTTCTTAGGTATTGCAAATATGTATTAAGTATGTTAGCGTTTTAAACAGGCTTACAGAGAAACAGACAGCATAAGATGCAACACTCTGGGAAATGAATCTGAATAGATTGTGAAACTCCTTATGTGATTAGACTGCTTCAAATTTGGTTTCGTCCCTGCATCTTTATGTAGTTGTGAAACATTATTCATCGGTCATGGAAAAATCTGTAAGACTCAGTGACATTGCTCTTAAATCGATTTTTATATAGCACTCATTATGTGTGACAGAAAGAGTTTAACAGTCAAAAAAAGGAGGCTTTATTCACCACTTTTAGTTCTTCTTTGTGACTGCTAGGTTTTGGATATCTGCATGTCTTAGTTACTTCCATGGACAATAAGGAATAATGCTATTTCACCAAAACCTGTGTTGGTTCATGGTTAGTGATTCAATATTTGTCCAGCCAATTTGTGGGAATGTTAACCAGCTTAAGAAGATAAATTATATGTTTCTCATCTTTTTTTGAGTAACTATATTATCTTTCGAGTAATATTCATATAGTGCTTGAAAAAGTCAGATGATGAAGCTTAGAATTCAACAAAACCTTACCTGAAATTCTTTTTTAATGAGACACTTATAGAGGGGGAAACTAAGGCAACGTAAAGGTGACTAGGAGTTTTCCCACACGCTCATTTAGGTTTAACCATTTACATGCTTCATGCTGTTTCCTCGGGTCCTGTCAGTGGTCACCAGAAAGAAGAGATCAGTGCCTGCCCCTCCTCTTCCCTTTGTGAGGAAGTTGTAGACTACTATAAGTTCTCCCCTCAGTCTTCCCTTCTCCAGGCTGAACAAACCAAATGAAGTCAGCCAGTCCTCATATGGCTTCCCCTCTAGATCCTTCACATATCTTCATGACCTTCTTTTGCACACTCTCTAACTGCCTTAAATCCTTATACTGTGGTGCCCAAAACTGAACACAATATTCAAGGTGAGGCCAGCCCAGCACAGAGCGGGACAATCCCCTCCCTTGCCCAGCTGGCGATGCTGTGCCTGATGCCCCCCCCCCAGGACACGGTTGTCCCCCCTGGCTGCCAGGGCACTGCTGATTCAACTTGCCATTGACCGTGAGCCCCTTGTTTAATTAAGATGCTTTCTCTAGTCATTTAGCCTCTTTTCCCACAGTTTTTCTCACAGTTTTGCTCAGATTGAAACAATACTTTTTTTACACACAAAAATTTGTTATTCATTTTCCTCCCTCACATCTATGTTCAATGAAGTTACTATTTTCATTTATGAGTTCTACTTTATTTTTTTTAATAATCTGAAAAAAAAAGATTATTGCTTTCCTATAGAAGGAAAAAATAGCCAAAAATCAAAATAAAACACAAAACACCACCCCAAATAAAAAACCGCACACTAGTCAAGCAAAGCTGAGTGATTTCAGTGTGTGCTTTGGTGGAAACAATTAAACCCCTAATATCTAATGTTATGTTTCAGTGAGCACGTATGCAGATCAGACTAGAAAAAAGATCTTAACCTTATTATTCATTTGAATATGAATTTGAAGGTTTTTTTCTGCAGTGAGTGAACGGTATGTTTGGAAAAACCCAAGAGTGTCATTCATGTAAGTGTCTAGGAACAGGTCTTGATATAATTTTTCAAGAGTTATAGTGGACTATATGAATGTATTGATTATTGTGAATATTTACCTCCTCAAATACTTAATCCATGTACCTTAATTTCTTAGTTCTGCCTTATCGAAAATTTAGTTCCTGCTTCATTTCCAGGCATTTTTAAACAAAATCTGTTACAACATATCATGTTTGCTGCTACATATTTTCACGACTGTTTACAGTATTGTGAGCAAGAATATTTGGTGAGAAATAGCCATGTGTTTTCATTTTCACACATATTTTGCACACATTGCAAATATTTCCAGGATGGATTTGCATTATCTCACTTTAAGGGTCTTGGTATAATTGTGCTGCTTAGTTCATTTAGAGTACCTCCTTATTTAGTTATTTTGTTCATTAATTTTGCATAGCAGAATATAGTAGCAGAATTTATGGCAATTCAGATTAGCTGTCTTGATTTCAATTTAGCTTGCTAGAAAACAAAGTATGCACAAATTACACACAAGCAAATTATGTTTAATGTTTAGTCCTCTAAGTGTATAGATATCGGTTTGTTCTTTCGTAGCTCTAAACACACTAATACCCAATGTGTTCACTATTCTATGAATTATGGGCTATTCCCATTCTACAGAATTAACCTGTTTGTTCCTTCTTTAGTTTCATAGCAGATTTTTTTGTCTGGACTTATTTGTCAGTAATAACTTAATCACATTGGACCCATACCTCTTATACTCAAGTTTCTTAAAGGCATATAGCAATACCATCCTCTAGCTATGTGTGTTCTTGAACAGTATAACAAGTATCTACAAAGCCCTCTGTCATGTGAAAAGGGAGATTTCCTCAACCCTTATTGTCTGATTTGTCTGTCAGCACCCCAGGAAAGCTGAGACCCTTGTGCCTGACCAGTGTCAGCATCCTGTCAGGGGGAACCCAGGAGCAGTCCTGCTGGATCAGAGGCACTTTGACTGACTTATTCAGGGACACACCAAAGGAGACTCCGCAGCAGGTCTTCCCACTTTAGGACCCCTCAGTGGATCTTCCACTTTATTTGAGGATGTTGCATGCTGCTGGGGACTGGCAGCATCCAAGAAGGACTCACACCAAGACAGTCGCACTCTTTTTTAATATAAAATTGTAACAAGTTAAGGTTCAAGGATTGATGGTGATAGTATCTGACTGCAAAAATGTATTTAAAGCAATACACAGACAAGTTCTAATCCCCAATTAAAGTATTTAGTGTGCACAGAGTATGATTCTTATGCAATAGGTGTCTCCACAGGGGAGAAGACAGGTTCAGCCCATCCACTGATCCCAGCAGCTATGATAGAGTCTTACCTAACTTTTCCCCATTCTCAACTTACTTTTATACTATATGTTAGGTGGAGCTTGAGTGACTCTAGTCATACATACCTTTGTTACTGATGGATGTATAGTCAATAAAATAAAGAGCACATGCTCTTGGTTGCACCTTGGAGGCGAGTACCTTTGGGGTGCAAGTGTGCATTCATATTACAGTTACGTTATAAAAAAACAAGTTCATCCGAGGAGAGCAATTTTGGCCCAGTCATTGGCCCAGCAACAAGGCATCTCCTCCTCTCTCCCCTGATTGGCCCGTGTTACATGGATTCTCAGCTGCAAAGTACCACCAAGTTCCCCTCCCTGCAAAGATTTCAACAGAGCCTGGTGGCAGTGTCCGCACTCTGCTTCGCCCTCCATTCCATCCCCCTTACCAGGTGCTTATGATTGCAGATTGTGTCTATGGGGAATCATCATAGAATATGTTTTGATCATGCCAGCTGCATTCCATCCAGGGAGTAGCAGCCCCATAATTTCAGTACCATTACAACTTCTGTTAAGATGTGAATATAACTTCCCAGTTTCCTCTAATTTTATCCCCAGCCATCTTTCCACAACCTCACCACACAATATAATAACTGACAGAAAATTGGTTTATTCATTCAAAAGTTAAAACCATTTTCACATCTAACTTCAACTCAGTAGAAAGGAACAGCACAATACTTATATAAAGAAAATCGTTAAGGAGGTTTTCTTATAAAATGGTGCAAGTTTTGTTTTGCATTTTTCATCAGAGCAGGGATAGGGGTGAGGCATTTCTGAACTGAATTTATGAATCAAATGAACTGACCAAATCTTTATCTGTTGATATGCCCTTAAAATATAAAAGATTTCCCCTTATAGTAAGCATAGTTTGGGCATCTGTGTTGCAATTCTCACATCTGGAATATTTAAACTGGAATATCACATTGCCTAAGCTAACAGCAAGAATTCAGACCACTGTAGTCCCAAGGCTGAGGACATGCATTCTCTTCTGGGACTGTTTGTGCCAGTAAAGTGGTTCTTGCTCCTCTATCACCAGCTACTAGTTACTGTCTTTCCCTGTTACTTCTCCCTAATGTATTCTAAAAACTGTTTCCCATAGCCCATCTCAGTCTGAGATGCTAATGAAGAACTAACTACAGTTTAAGTTAACTAGGTAATTTTGCCTGAGGATTAGGAATCATTTGTCTGCTCCCTGAGTGCCTGATTTGCACTTTACACTAGTAAGTTACATCTCATTTCTACTTACTAGCTTAAAGAGCAAATCATCATTCACTTCTGACTATATTGCTATTTTGACTCCTTTATCTATTGTGTCCTCCAGTTTTGCTCACTGGAATTTTCAGCAGAACTTCACACTTCAGTTCCAGTTTAAAAAAAATAAAATTAAATTGGTCCCCAGTCTGATCACTGAGAAATTTTGATACCAACAGCACAATAATGGTGTTCCATTTTGCTTTTTCCCCCTATTCATTTGCATTTTCTCTGCTAGAGTTGTCATTTTGCATGCCAATATACTTACTGGAGGAGCCACACAGCTACAGTGCTTTCCCAGCCTCAACATATGCTTGGTTTTCATTAATGAATACTACATTTGTTTTGCTATTGTTTCTCGAATGAATAAATTAGCCCGTTAATACACCAGTTGACATTTATTTACATTTCATATAAAGCTCTTATTACAGATCATCTTTTGCAATTAAGCTAAGGTCAAAGGCACAACTACTGCATAGTTGCTAACACAACAGCAATACCTAAGTCCAAGCCCTCTGAGAATCCTCGGAGTATCTAGGCTCTTGTTCCTATTTCAATCTTTAGCCAACAATTGAAACTGTAGGATTAGGAAATTAATTTCAGAGCAATTACATTTGAGAAACTGTTATAATAAAGGCATTGGTGAATAGAAGTCTCAGAAGTGTCAGCAAGTTTTGGTCTTTCCACAATTTGACTGAAATGTATTAAATAATAATCTCTGCATATTAAGATGTACAATTGCAATAACACTCTTCTAAAATACAGTTATGCTAGAAATGAGCAGTCTTTAGAAACTCTGTGACTATGGCAATTTTTGGTGACCTAACATAAATGCAATAAAGCTTTACTTTTAATTTAAAAATTCTCTTTCTATTCAGTGCTGATTAAAGAAGACTAAGAAGTTTGCATAACTTCAGTGGCTACTATTAAGACATCACTTGAATAACCAACATTTATCAGCAGATACTGCCATAAGCCAACAATCCTGCTGTGTGGCAGCTTCATAAGGGGTAGCCATACAATACCGGAAAACATATTCTTCTTTTAGACTAATGTAGGTGTGCAGCAGTTAATCTGACAGAATCATTTGTTTAGGAACATTTTTAACACTGGAAGATTTTTTTTAAAGTGTTTTCTGAGTCTCTGTGTGTTTAAATATAATACTCAAGAGCCAAATAAAATATTCTGTGTTTGAACACTGGTCTGGCTTAATTTTATTTTCACAGGACTGACTAGGAATAGACTTCCTCACTGGCACTGTAAATAAATTACTCTTTTGCTATTATTCTAGCAATGATCATCCTTCAAAATTATGAAAGAGAAATAGAGATCTAATACACAAAATGTGGTTTTTACTATACAGGAAGGTTTTTGATTCATCTAAATAGAGCAGCTTTCAAGATATTAGTATTGCTGAAGTAACGGAAGGGATATTTTGGAAAACCCCTGTCAGTCTTCTCTCACACCTCACTGCTCAATGTCCTTTGAATTGCCACTCAGTGGCTGCCTAACTTCAAACCAACATAGGCCAAATATATCTCTGCATTTCCAATCAAAACTCTTCATCCATAGGTTTACTTGGGACCTTGCTTATCCAGTGGTCCTGTGAGTGAGAAGAATTCCCTAGAATTCTGTTTCTTTCCATTTCATTTTATTAATGGACTCCAAAAAAGCAAATGGCATAGTAAGACTGCCCCATTTTAAACATCTCTTTATTCTTTAATCAAAAAAATAAATTAAATGTCCAGAATGCATTCTAGATAATGTTTACAGTATTATTCTATACTGTAAGAGGAAATACTCAGATTTTTCATGCAATCAATAATTTGACCTCCCATATCCTCTCTTGTTGATGCAACTCTCAGGGTACTACATGAAATACAACTACTTCACCTTCATTTTTCCTGAGGTCCAATCCAGCATGGCAGTTGTAAGTGCATAGAATATAGATGGAGAACCACAGAATCATTAAGGTTGCAAAAGACCTCTAAAATCATTGACTCCAAACCCTAGCCTAGCTCTGCCATCCTCACCACGAAACCCTGTCTCCAATGTAAACCTCCCATGGCACAATGGAGAGATTTCCTCTTATTCTGTTACCTGTTAAGTGGGGGAAAAGACCAACCCCCACCTGTCCAAAACCTCCTTTCAGGTAGTTGCAGAGAGCGATAAGGTTCCCCCTGATCTTTCCTTTCTCAGACTAAACAACCCCAGTTCCCTCAGCTGCTCCTCAAAGGACTTGTTCTCCAACCCCTTCACCAGCTCTGCTGCCCTTCTCTGGACATGCTCCAGCACCTCAATGTCTTTCCTGTTCTGAGGGGCCCAGAATTGGACACAGGATTTGAGGTGTGGCCCCACCAGTGCTGGGTACAGGGGGACAGTCACTGCCCTGGTCCTGCTGGCCACACTGTTGCTGACACAGGCCAGATGCCATTGTCCTTCTTGGCCACCTGGGCACACACACTGACTCATGTTCAGCTGGCTGTCTACCAGCAGCTCCATGTCCTTTTCCACCAGGCAGCTTTCCAGCCATTCTTCCCTAAGCCTGCAGCACTGCCAGAGGCTTGTGATCCAAGTGCAGGACTCAGCACTTTGTCATTTTGAACCTCATACAATTGTCCTGTCATCAATCAAGCCTGTCCTGGTCCCTCTGCAGAGCCTTGCTACCCTGCAGCAGATCAACACTCCCACCCAAGCTGCTGTCATCCGAAACTGAGGGTGCCCTCAATCCTCTTGTCCAGATAGTCAGTGAAGATATTTAACAGGACTGGCCCCAACACTGTGCTCTGGGGAACACCACTGGTGACTGGTTCCCATCTGGATGTAACTCCATTCACTACTGCTTTCTGGGCCTGGCCATCCAGTCAATTTTTAACCCAACTACAAGTGCATCTGTCCAAGCCATGGGAAGCTATTTTCTCAGGAGAGTGAGGTAGGACGCCTATAGAATATACATGAAACAAACTTAAATAGGACATTCATAATCCATCTTCCTGTCCAATGCAGGATCAACACAATTATATTTTTTCTAAGACGTTATATGAAGTTTGCTATTCTAATAAATCAAACCTGTAAATCAGAGGGCCTCAACTGTGGATCATAACATGCTGAAGAAAATAGTGGCATAGCAAAAAGTAGCAAAAGTCTGTGTCACAACACTAGTAAAGTTGCCAGTTGTACCAAACTACACAGAGATTCTAGTAGACAACTGATGTATTAATGACATTATACAGACAATTTTCATGATTTTGAAGCCTAAATGAGTTACAAGTTGTACTTAAATGCTAAAGAAATGCCCTGTTTGCTTCTGTCAGCTAATGTTGCTTTAGATATTCAGCTTTCTGGCTGCAAACAAGCTTTATGAAAAGCTTTAACTACAGCTTTATGCTTTAGTTCAGATACTGGAAAGCTGCAGTGGATAGAACTGATTCAGTCTGTGCACAACCTACTTCCTAGCCATCCTTTGTCATCACTTTGATATCACTTTGTCAATCGGTTCAAGTGATGAAATTAAGAAAATGATCCAAACCTTGTTAAAAGCCATTGCATGTGTCTAAAATTGGAGTAAAAATACTTACACTTTTGAACAACAACTGTTGGTAACTGCTGTTGTACAACCTGACCATTAAGCACTGTGAATGCTTAAGCCATCATAGAGATGACTTGAAACACACAGGTTAACTTCATCAACAAAAAGTTTAAAGTGTTTGCCTGTCTGTTATGGGTGACTCCAGAATTACAAGACAAATAGACAAATGTTTGGAGGACCTGCATATTAAATTGATATGCTTATTGCCAGTGTTTGAGGACTAGCATCTCTTGTAGTTTTAGTCATTAGTCTTGAAGCACACAGAACTAAATTCATCTCTGAGTTCAGCAACAGCAATTCTGTTGGAATTACAGAAGAGAACTGTATTTGCTAGATGTATTTGGCACATAATCATTAATGTTCAGAGCTACATAGAGTACAAGTGCTTACTTTTTTAGCGAGAATGGTTATTCCTCTCAAAACTTATGTAAATAGACCGATTTAATAGCAAATTGCACTTTTCTTTCATGAAACATATCAAAGCTTTATTTAGAAAAACTGTTGAAGTAAATCTAAATTGCCTAACCTGAAATTGTGATACAGCTGATAGCTTTCTTTCAATTTTATTCAGCCTTTTATTTCCCCATGAATATATTCACTAAAGATAAACTATTATATATTCAAGCTCATGATTTTATGAAAAGACTTTTTCACTGAAGACAGTATTTCTCCATTGAAATCAGTTATTATCTGTGCTCAGACTGGTATTATTGAATCTTCTCTTTGCTTTTAGGAAGGTTTCATCCTGTCAATTAAATCATTAATACTCAGTTACCTAAATTTCAGTTGACATATTTACATTTTAATGAAATGGCATCACCTTTTTTTTCCTTGACCTTATCCTAAAAAAAGGAAAATGCCATATGTAATTCTTTTAATTGCTACTGATTGCGTTAAGCAGGATTTTTTCTTTTAAAAAAACCCCAAACCAACAAACCAAACCCTAAGGTGCCAGCTGACAAATTACAGGTAATTAATAAAGGTCGGTCTCTGGGTATTAGTCATTTTTTGTTACACAAGGTGACTGCAAATTCTAAAATTGTTATGCTTGCCATGAAACACCAAACTAACAGGTATAAATGTCCATCACCATATATAGTAAAAAATTAAGATCAAAAGGTTGGGAAAAGAAAAATATAGACGTAGAAGATATATTTTAATGCTAAAAGTATTTATGTCCAGAATTTCTTTTGAATCTAAAGCTCTGGATCCTATACCCAGGTGTGACAATCAAGAGGCTTTCCCTTTAATAAAAACAACAAAGACCACAATTAGCTTTAAAAGGAATCATCTTCTACTTTTATATATTTCTCTTTAAATCTAGTAATAGGGTAAAATGCAGATTTTTGTAGATCATAACACTTTCTTACTACCAGGTAAATGCTTTTAAATGCATCCTGTAATTTTTAGTGAATGTCAAGCACTTAGTTCCACTTCACTGAGTATATGGTTGAACCAATAAAAAGAAGAGCAATCTGATCAGAGACACAGACTTGTCAACATACAAAACACAGGATTGAAGGCTATTAATTTAAATTACAAAAGCCTATTATTTCAATCAAGTTCTAGGATTTTCATATGTATAAAGTAGCATTACTGTTATTGTCTAACGAAACAATTAAACATGAAAATAAAAACATTTATCCACTACTCAGTACTACTTGGTTGTTTAAATGTGCTGAATTGATATGAATTTCAATTTCAGTCCATGGAATTAAAATTCAGTAACATATTTTTTCCTGTTTTGTTAAGTTTGTTATACCATTAGAAAGATTTTCATGTATTTTGGTAACTAGTCACAAAAACATGGGAAAATAACAAAAAAATGTCATGAAACTGAATACACATAATTCAAAGTATTGTGCATCAATTTATGAAATCATTTGATCATCAACATTTAACAGACAGCTAACTTGATCCAGAGCAATCTTATTATTCAAGACAGACTGAAAAGAACACATTGACTTTTCAATGAACTTTAAAGAAATATCATTAGTTTATAGACCAATGTGCAAATTGAAAATGGAGTTTGCTTAAGTATTGATCTCTTTAAAATGGACTTAGATTTCAAATAAATTTAACTTTTTGCCACTAAACTGTGAAAAATATAAGTGAACAATGTTCACTTAGATTTGTGTTTAATTTTTTTACATAGGTAACAATAAGCTCAATAGATACTTATGCGCATTCTCACCTTTTAAATTTGCATACACATGAGTTTAAATATTACTCAGTAGGGGAAAAGTTCTAATATTATTGCTGAAAGAATAAAAAGATTCTACATAAACATATTGAATAGACAAGGGAATATGCCATAATTAATCACACAGTTTTACTTTCCTATGGCAATGGTTGTCCCTGTATGCTGCTTATCTTTTAAGCTCTTCAATTAACAGCAACAGTATTCAGGATATGGTGTTTTGGTCAGAGGTTAAAAATGCAAAATAATTCATTGGATCTTTGATCTGTTTCTAAGCACTTGTTCTAAGTTTATTGTGCCCTTGAGGTTGAGCTGTAGCAGAGCACACCCAGCAAATATTCTCAAATCTGCTTCATCTTCCTGGGTTTATTTCATGAGTAAAAACCAGAACAGATGTTAGAGGGGTTTATGTTTTCTACCATGTTCCCCATGACATTGTTTTCCCTTTGCTGACAAAACATTTAAAAACTGGAAAGTGTATTGTTTTGGAAATCAGGGATTCTCATTAACCTTTTAATTTCCCATGATGGAATGTGTGATGCATAACCACTGTTTACATGTCCTGATGTTTCGGTCCTGTTTTTTCACACATCTCCTTCTACAGTTTCTGTCATGTCAGACAAGAGCTCCAGGTAGATGTCACTCATAAAATTACTCTTCTGTTCAGACACACAGATTCTATTTCATGAAACCAGCTGTATCTGACAAAAACTTCTTCCCCCTCTTCTCATCTGATACATTACTTCTCCCTCCCGCTAGAATCATGGACTATCAACGAATATGTGAAGGAACCAAAGAACTTGACCAGGTACATCAAGTAAGATAATAATATTTAGTTTAAAAAAAGCACATGATTACTCAGTTTTGGGATCTATTCTAGGATTTTTAGGATTCTTCTGTCTGTGCTTTCTCTCTTTCCATCTCTATTCTTCTATTAAATTCAGTTCTGTAATGAGTGCCAGGTAAATTCAATGGAAGCTGGAAAAACTGAACTCATTATTTCTGTCAATCAGCCTTACAGATCAAATATTAGAAGATCCAGTATGCTTATTTTAATTATTTTTGAAGATAGAAGATTGATCTCTAGAATCCTAAACTTCATTCAAAATCAAGTTACTTATACAATTTCTTTATAATTCGTACAATCTCAGCATATTTATTGATACATCTACTGCATTTTTCAGGGAAACAAAACACATCTAAATGAATATCAATACTAGTTTTTTAAACCTCTTCATTATCTTAGCTATTATGACTGGAAAAACCCAATAAACAGAAGAAAATTCTGCAGAAAAAAATAGAGACTGAAAGTGAATATTTTGTTTCTCCGTATGAACATGCATGATTTTAAATAGCTATATATCCATACATCTATTCCTCTCATCCTCAGAGATAACTGTGCTCCGTCTTCACCCTTTTGCTCTTAGTCTTTGCCATACACTTTTTTTTCCATTTACTATTCTTCAGTTCAGATATCCTTTGCCTACCAGTCACTTCCCAGGGAACACACCTCTTCCATTGCCAGTGTCCCTCATACAAAAATACACAGGTGATATTTTTAGGTGAACAGATGGGTAACATCTCAGACATATGCTATTCTATGTTGCTCTTTAACATATAGGATTATGTTATACAATAAATATTATTAATCAGAGCAAATTAAAATTATAAAAAACCTTTGTTAACTGCTTATAACAGCTAGGCAGACAGATATGAACTGGTTTTTATGAAAAGTAATTTCAGTGCAAAGATGGCCCTTATCAATGAGTTCCAGGTTTTTCCAGACTTTTCTTGGCTCCTTTTTATGTGCCTTTGTACATTGGAAAGTGGTAACACATGAATTGCTGCATCTTTAGGAAGCAATCAGCACTGCATTCAAGGCAGAAACCAGAATATTCATAACCCGAGCATGCTTCTTCATTTCTTATCATCTCCAGAGTAGTCTCCTTGAATTAACACAGAAACTGAAGAAGATATAGCAAAGTATCTCTTTAAGACGTAATCCTTCTTTTTCCAAGGTGACATCTGTTTAACAGGACTCCTTGTTTTGTGGGGGGGGTTTGCGTTAATTCCAAATATAAGTTTCAGAAAAGAAAGAATGCACCACAGCATATAGTATTTACAGCAATGTATGTATGTATGTGTAGATATTTAAGTATTTAGTATGTAAGTATTTAGTATGTATATAGTTCCCTTACAGCTAGAAAATATACACACTTTTGGGATCTGATTTTCAGAAATGTCACAATGTATTTCAACATTTTCATTAAGCAAATTTTTGCTATGCTATTTGGTATTTGTAGCAAAAGGAGCAACAAACTTGGGGATCTTCTGTTCCTTTGGGTTTTGTCTGTACTTTTAGCACTGCAAAATTGGCTGGGGAATCAGATTATACTTCTATTTATTTCAGACACCATACTAAGTTTCTAGAAGGCTTGATAGAAAACTAAAATTTATTTTATGCCATATGGTTAAAAATTCAGTACAGCTCCTAATAAATGCTCTTCTTAAACCTCTCTTCTTAATTATCAGCATATTCTTATACCTTTCTTCCTTTTCCCATAGTGTAAGGAAGCAGTTGCTTAGTCTGTTTTTATGTAAACATATATGCCTGCATATGCATAAGTCAGTAGGCAGTTTTCAGAATAAAAATACCATTAAGACCCACTTGTATTGCAGTGATATTTTAAAAAAATTTTGTCTAAAAGTCATGCAGTGTTGTTAAAATCTACATTGACTTGCATTTCATAACGTTTTAGCACATCAGGTTTTCGTTGCAAATTGTTAAAACTCAATGCCCTTCATATCCTGCCAAAAACTGCACATTAATCACTTCATTGGTGTTATGAAATTCTCTTAAAATAAGACAACCTTTAGTCTGAACAGAGTTTCTTTACTGGTGAATAATAGTTATATTTTTAGGCTTTTAACACTGCAAAATTCTTGTAACCTTCCAAAGAATTTTTTCTTTTGTACTCTGACAAAGAGACTCATTCACTCCCCCTCCCCTTCCCCCCCGACCCCCCCGTGCCTGATCCAATAGCCTAACCTGCTGCCATTCTGATCCAAATATCCTCACACTGTGAGGGTTAATCCCCTCCTCAGTAGTTCAGCCTCCCCTGCAGGCAGTAGCACCCTCTGTGGAGAGGTAAAAAGACTCTGCCTCCTTTTCCACTTCCCTGGGACTCTTGGCACTGAGTTCACATGGATGGTGTGATGCAGACAAACTCAGTGACAGGCTTCCCATTGCTTTCAGCTTTGCTTTTCCTCCTTTCCTTTTACATAGAAATAACAGGTTTGCTGAACTCTGCTGAAGTACCAGATGACTGGAGAAATGTTCCCACAGGCAAACAATGTAGCTGTATGCAGACCTCATGCCTTGCACCCTACAGTGGCATAAATTTGTGAACAGAGTTGAGACTGTATACTGTGAACAAATTCAGGCTTGCCTCCCCAGGTGCTGTCATCACAGTATAACGTTTAACCTTTTGAGGAACTCCAGAAATATTCACATACATTTGCTCTAGTGGTTTTGCATAATACAGTAATCAACTCCTTTGCCAACAAATCAGCACAACTCAATTTTACCAAACTAATTCATATGTGTTTGAAATCAGAGTATTCCAAAATATGAGATGGAGATTTGAGTATTTATGAGTCTATTCACGATCACAGTGACATCTTGCCATTTTATCTCTGGCAAAGTAACTGACAGAGGTCAGCTTCAGTCAGTCAAAGCACCGCTTTTCTGTCTTGTTTTTACTGGCAGCAGTTGCTTGTCAAGACAAACAAATTCATGATCTGTAACTCTTCCTACTGTTAACATTTCAACAGCAGTAGAACTTTTCCACTTAGGGTATTTTCTTACTGGGCTTTAGTCCTGTTACTTGTCTGGGTTCAAGATTTGCTTAGAATTGTGATGGAGATTTCATTGATTTGGTATCTGAGTTTAAATAAAGCAGTGTGACTCTGAATAACATAGCAGTCCTAGCTCACTCATGCAAGAAATGCTTAAAAACGCAATTCCTTTGTAGGCAGAGTTAGAATTTCTTTCAGTATATACTGTGCACACACATTCAATTACAAGATAACCTTCACAGCAAAGAGCTTTAAAGCCTTCAGAAAGCCTAAATATAAAAAGTATGGTGTGCTCTTGTGGAATTATTTTTTAGAAATGAAATCCTTTACAATTTTAGAAAATTAAGGAGAAAACTCTTTGAGCCCCTGTTTTCCCCCAAAACATCCTTGTTTCAAAAATTGATTCTCCTAGTTATGCATGAAGAGAATACAGCTATATTTTCAAAGATGTTCCAGGAGTGTGCTGTCAATAAAATTACAAAAAGCTTTTTAAGAATTCACACCTAAAATTCCCACATACCTCCTTGAAAAGGAGTCCTTTGAAGAACCCTCTTTGTTCTTAAGGGAGAAAGAAAAAGGACATGTTTTCACATTAGTGTTAAGTATATGAGTGGAGACAGGACAGCTGTGGGGATGAGCAAAAAAAAGGCTCTGGTACTGTCCACCCCACCCAACTGTTCGGGAAACACCATGGAGGCCAGGTACATTCCCAGATCCGATGTATAAGGGTATAAGGTATAAGATCACCAGGAGATCTGTTCAGCATTGCTTTAGGAGCTGGCTTCTTAACAGCTGGGGCTATTAGCCTCACTCAGTTGTCCAAAGGTGTCCAGTTTCTAACTGATTAAGACTTCTAGCAGCAGGAGAATCTAATGGGTGAGTTTAGGGTATGGGAAGTTTATGTTCTGACAGTGCTTTCTGGGTTCTGACTTAAAATATTCTTTCCTGGAACTAATTGGCCTAGAAATTTTGACTACACAACAAAAAAGACTTACAAATATTTTATGAAGGTGAAAAGGCCACAGTCTGTATGAATCAGGCTGAGGCTGAAGGTAGTGAGAATGCACAGCACTCATGCCTTTTCTTAGTCACGTGCACTGTGCTGAGCAATAATAAAAATGTTCTATAGCCTTTTTAGCTTCTCCCTGCCCCATAAATTTGTGTCCAGCAACAATGGAAGTACTGAGTACTTAGAAGTTGCCAAACAACAAAATCTAACATATTTGGAATTACTACTAAGAGAATTAGAGTGAGAAACTCTGACTAGAATGAATCATTTTGTTTCGCTACTAACAAATATAGGCATCAAAAAAGCAGCAAAACATTGCCTCCACTTCATTACACCTGGCTGCTTCACATCTTTCTTCAAGTCTGGCTTCAGCATTTTGAATCTGAATACAGTTCAATAGTATCTGCAATAAAGATTTTGTTTTTAACTTTCAACTTTTTTGTAACACTTCTAAAGTTTTTTTTAACATTCTTGTTTATCTGCATGACTATGAATTATGGTAGGGGAAGATTAATTGCATGACACTTTAGGCTGATTGTTACTAAAAACACTATTTTCCTAGGCTATGCAGAGAAAAATAACTATTAAAGTTCTGTAGAAGTCACCTGTCTTACAGTTCTGGAAATTAGTTTGGCTCTGCTAACTGAATGTGGATTAGGGCACACAACCCAAATACAGAATAGCTATTGCTTCTATCACAAGATATGCAC
>NW_008240046.1:1704211-1726047 GCF_000691975.1 Corvus brachyrhynchos
GAATGCCATCCCACCCATCTGAAGATATGGTTCTACGGAAATGAGATTAATTTCTATAGAAAATCTTTCATATCTCTACTGTTTGTATAAATGTGTGCTTGCAAGACTGACTTGAAATGTATGCTTGATTCCTAGATTTAGTGCACCTCAGCTAAACGTGGTTGTCTATAGGACTAAACAATATTTAGCTCAGTTGGTTAGTGAATGGTGCTCGTAACACCAAGGTGGAGGGTTTGATCCCCATATGGCCCATTCACTTTACAGCTGGGCTTGATGATACCAACTCAAGATATTCCCTGATTCTGTAACTAAGAAGAAATTAAATGCTGGCACAGGCAAAATGGGAGATTTTAACAGGCAAAATCCTATGACATGAAAATTATTTAACATGAGTCTGCCACAGGTTTCATAAATTCATGGGCTTTCACAGAGAGAGTTAAAAGGCTTTATTTTGTTAAACAGCTAATGCCTAAAAAATAATCTGACAAACTAACCTGCATCTCATATTTGCAGAAATTAATGAATTTATTACAAGTACAATGAACAGAAAACAAATCTATAGATATGAATGTAAAATGAGTGAGGAACATAGACAAACCAAAAAGTCACAGAGAAACACTAGTGAACACTGGAATACCTCCTGATAAAAACAGGGTTACTGAGCCTGACATGAAATGTAGAAGGCAAACAAATGTACTCAAAGACAAAGAAGGAGTTAAGAAAAGCATGTACTTCTTAGCAATACACTGGCTTTTGAAATTTTAGCATAGAGTGTGAGACTGGAAGACCAAATTATAGCTAAATTAACATAGAATACAACCAATATTTCCACCTGTGAGGAGTATCTTGTAATTGTGAGAGCCACTTTTTAAACAGCTATTTGAGTGGAACACTCAAATAAGGATACTACTGGCTTCATAAATTAATTAAACTGATTTTTACTCTTCCACCAAAAAAGGAAAATATAAGCTTCAATTTTTTTTTTTTTGAATCTTTGGCTACATTTAGAGGGTTTTTGACAATTATAAGATAGATGATCCACCTCCTTTCAATTACTACCCAAATTTTAGTTCCACAGACTGTTGAAAGAGAATGGGAGAAATCGATGTCTCAACTGTATTTGGAATCACGCATTTTTTTATAGATTCTTATCCAATTAAGATAGGCAAAATTTATCTTAATTCCTACATATTAATTCTAATGAAGAAACTGACACAGCTTAACAGAAAGACTTAGATGTGGCATAAAGTTCTATTTTTTCCTCTATTCAAATGGTTTATGTCCAGCATTACTAAGGGAACTTTAGACAATTGAAACGTAAAGCAATATTGTATCCTTTTCCTTTAATTCCAGACATGAGTAAACATAAAAGATTTAAGACACTCTTAGATAAGAAAATCTCAAGCATATGAATTTATAAATAAATATTAAATCAAGACATTCATTTGTACATGCTTTGGTATAGGCTGTAAAGCTCCAGTGCTCCAGAAAGCTCAATATACTTCTCACATTCAGCTACCATTTGGGAATATTTCCTAAAATGAAGACTTCTGAGATACAGCTTTTAGAGGGAATATAAATGTCGATAAAGGAGTGCTTTGGGAGAACAGACTGACCTTGACTTAGAGCACTGCCAACTTAAACACAGATATTTTCTTTCCTTGCTGGCTGTTCAGATGAGGTTGCCAGACCTCATCTTGTAGTTGCAATCTTGCAGTGCCTTTGCAGAAAAACTTAGTTCAGATTCATTTTGTTTGGAAAAAAAAAAATTAATGTGAAGGCTTTCTCCTGACATTTTATGCTCTCCTAGAATTTACAGAGTAAGAAAGTACCAGTGGCATGAAATGTAGTGCCACAAACTCAGAAACACACACAAGAATAGAGTTGCAGAATTCAAATATGCTTTCTTATCTTATGTCTATTTAGTTAATATCCCACTTATACTCGAAATTATGAAGTGTAGTAATAATGCTTGTAATACACACTCCAAATCTTTCTTTGTCCTGCTTTCCAGGCAAACATAGATTTCCTTGCATCTCTTTCAACACATTTTAAAAATTATATAAGGTGTTTTATGTAGTCCAGTTGAGAAACTTCTAGAGAATACCAAAGAGTAATAGACATTAAGAAAAACAATTTAAGATTACATATGACACACATCCACCCCTTGAATTATGTGTTTCAATATCTATAATAATATCAAGACATAGATGGTTTGCCCAATTAACTAATTAACAAAAAAAGCTTTCACTACTGAAAATACACTTTTAAATTCTCACAATCTTTTCCATACTGGTAGTGAATAATTCACATTTTAGAAGCACAAGCATTATACAACTGTCCCACAGAAAATAAGTCAGAAGTAATAGGCACATAAAAAGATCAAACCTGAGCCTTCAGATGTTTCACAGAATATTTTTCCTTGAAACTGAGGTGCTTTTAAAGTTCAGAGTTTCATGAAAGGCAATCTTTGGCTAAAATCAATGTACTAGCAAGATAAAAGGTTCAACAATATGACTGCAGTGATCAAAGCTTTTCAAAAGAATAATCCACTCTTTTAAAACCACATCCTAGGCAAGAAGTCCTTGTTGACTTGCACCAAAGGTAGAAAGGCTGAAACTCTGTAAATTCACAAGAAATACAGCACTTACATTTTACTACACTGGGTGCTTTAGAAGTCACAATGACTTGACAAAAAAAAAAAAAATTATTTTATATACACTGTAAAAAACACAGGCAATAAGTACAGCTAGTAGTAAAAATAACTTAAGAAAACAGGGCTGTTGTAAAGTTCTGTGCATAAATTCCACAGCCTTCTGCTGTCATAGAAAAATTTCAAGTAGGTTGATATGCTCACTTGTGAGAAACATTTGCCCCTTTCTTGAGCAGCAAAAACACATAGTTGATATGCAGCTGCAGGAAAAGCAGGATGGTGAAAAACCTCATTTAAACTCATATGCCATAAAGAGTAGAAAAGAAGGCAGAGGATGACTGGTTAAGTGCCATAATTTTTGTGTGAATTTTTTTACTACCTTTGAGTTTGCCTCACAGGCCAGTAGCAACTCAGATTTCATCATCTGATAGGTTCTTCTGGGAGCCACATGAGATAATGTGGTGGCATCAATCCCTTTCTTTGTGGACAGGTATCTGTATCTAAGAAAGCTCATCAGAATTAACATTAATTAACCTCTTTGTCACTAGGGTCAGTTATGAGAAGAAAAATTAAATTATATAATTTTAAAAAAAGGAAACAGAATAGAAATATTGGAAAACTTTGCAACTTCTAATTAAGACATCTAATGATTTAGAGAGCTAAATTATTTTTACATTCAGAGATCTGTATTTCAGAGTCTAAAGTGGAACAACCCAGCTGCAACTGGTCCCACTGGAGGTCTCCTCCAGTGTGTGGGGATTGGAAATGTCACAGCTTTCTCCTGTTACTGACTGAAGGGGCAAGCTGGCTATGTTCTTCAGGGGCTAATTCTTCATGGGTTAGTAAGTCAAAGCTTTTCATGGCTGACGAATAAAAGTGTGAGCAAGAGGAAGGGGCTATCATCCTTAGACTTCAAAACAAAAGTTTTATCACTACCAACTTGGTGAAGTCATGGGAACTACTAAATCAAAAAAGGTTAGCTAATGGTTGGTGTATCTTGGACAGACCAAACAGCTAGCTCTAGAAGAAGGACTTCAAAAACATCATTACAGAATTGATTACATTCACATATCCTTAGTGAACAAAACAAAAAGCAGTCAGAATATACTAGGAAATATTGTTTGATGATTTGGTCTGAAGAACACCTCAACTCTACCGAAAGCTCCCAACCAGTCAAGCAGTGTCAGGAACTGCATGTGAGAAGTCAGAAGCCAGTCCTCAGCATCAGGAAGCATTCTGTACCGCAGGGTTAGGCCAAGTCTTAGGAAAGTCCATAGCTATTATTTGACCTCACTGATAATATTAACTGATTGTCATGTCATTAATACATATATTTAAATACCGTCCATATTGTATGATGGCTAGAGAAATCATACAACTTTCTCTCAGCATGTCACTTTAATATTAATCCCTGTTACAGGCTCAGGGTTTAGATCAAAATTCTGATTCATTCCAAGAGCACTGACATCAAACATTCCTAGATTTGCTTATTGCTTCTCCAGGGCCTATTAATACTAGACAAAAATGTGATGAATGTGAGAATAGTTCCTCCAACCAGTTTACAAACTCATAGTCAACCCTTCTCAATGATTTTAAAAGGGAAAAAAAATCCCAAGCCATTGATTTTAAAGTATATTGGCATTGCTTGTTCAAGGAGAGTGAATGACAGTTTTGATAGCAGTACCATTGTGCTTTTGTTGTTCTCCTTTTTATTTTTCCTTAGCAACCTGATAATACGTAACCTTGAGACCAAACAAGGAGCATTTGCAGTTCTAGCCACAGGTTATTTGTAGGAAATAGCAAAATTATACACTGAAATGCATTCACAGAAATCTGAGATTATATTTATACACCACTCAATGAAAAAGAAACACCCAACAGTGATTAAAAAATTCAATCTTTTTATCGAGGTTAGAAAAGGACTTAATTGGAAACCTTTAAAGATCTGTTCATAGAGTGTTATCCGTGCAAGACAAAGTCTTTTTTCAAATGGACTTCACCAGCAAGGCCTGTGCTCCTTTCAGCTTACTAACACAGTAATTGCTGACAGTTATTAGTACTCATTCATTTTCTGCTCTACATTTGTATCTTGCATACTTTAAATATATTAAGAAGGATTGAAAATGTACATATTTAATGATGACATCAGCAAATGAATCAATTGATTTTGTATCTCTGAACTCTCCTATGAAGGTAAGACTTATATGTTACAGAACAAGTGGCTGAATTATTTTAGAAACTGATCAACAACCAGTGCACTGCTCAATCACTCTGAGGGTATTTGTTCCAGCATCTCCTATCTCTGCAAAGAACATTCCAACTTTCTTCAACTTCTGCTACAGCTTCAGCATATGGCAAAGAATTATTCAACAAGCCAAATGAAGTGAGAATCTCTCTATATAGCAGAGGTTACAACATGCTCTCAACTAGAAAGTCTGGCAGTCTGGATGCTGAGAGAAAGCAAAAGGACACTCCCTGACTTTTGCGATAAAGCAGCCATAAGGACATTTCAGATCAAGAAAATGAACTCACGGGATGTGGCAATCCATAGAATAAAAGGTCTAGCCATCATTACAGGCTCACTTGAGCTTATTATCTCTAGAACACAAAGTTGGAAAGAATATCAACTGTGCAATGGTATTTCCTAAATAAGAATTCACTTAGAACTTTCCTGTTTTATTTGGGAAGAAAGATGTGGAAGAAATAAAGTTTTCTTTGCCACCCCTGTTCATTTCTGCTTACCCAGATTCCAGTCGAGGTACTCTAGCTTAATGCAGCTTTTAGAGTGTAGTAACAGGAAAAAAAAGACCAGTCCAAGAAATAATGAAGGCAAGTTAACTATTAAAAAATGTCACATAAAGACATATTTGAGTTTCACTGATGAATAGTGAAGAAAAGCTCACAAAATCCAACTATGTTTGAAACTTAGGAAATTTATAAAAAATTGATACCATTCCAATATTTAGTTTTTCATTAATAAGTAGAAATTGAAAACATTAGGATGCACTGTTTTGAACCAGAGACCCATAGATCTGATTTTTAATTTTTTTAATTTTAATTTTTTTTAGACTTTGAAAGAAATCTTTTAAAACATATTTTCTAACAACAGATTTTTGTTGCAGCCATTCTTTCTTTCTTTCTCCTTGAGATGAACTACTTTACTTTTTCTCTCTTCTCTCACAACACCTTTGAGGAGGCCTAATTTTTTCAGCCTACTGGGGTTTTCAATAATCCCCCATGAGACTATCAAAAAGCTCACAATCCTGTCCTGTAAAGGTTGTATGTGGGTTTATTCTTAAGAAGCACTTATCATATATTTCTCCTACTCCAAAAATAAAGGCTGCCAATCCTGTTTTGATCAGGTAAGAGCTTATTGTACTTTATTGCATTTTTACCCGAAGGTTTTGTTACCTTCATGTAGTTTCTTCATATCTCAAGGAAAGCTGTTTGTTGCTACCAGCTCATAATTAATGAATTTACTCCTATGCTGAAAAATGTAAAGGGCTTCTATGATTCCAATTATATTATAGTGCATATTTTTCAGCTCTGAAAAATATAAAATATTCAATTTATGGAGTCTCACTTTTGAAAAGACTCGACTATGATGTGTTATTCATTTCTAATCCCCATCCAAAAATGGAGACTTGAACCCAGTTTGGGTGGCATTTTTTTAAAATATAGATTATTAGCACTGGTTACGCTGAAGTATGAATCTTTGTGTCTATGAAGTTTTGTATGTTCGAGGAGTTAATCTCAAGATTTATTTCTCTGTAGTTTTATTGTGTCTTTTCATCTCTGCCTCATACATATTTAGCATTCCTAGAACAAGTCCAGTGTTAAGCACTTTGGTATTGGAGAATAAAGACTGTGGTTTAAATGTTTTCCTTTCACTCATCAAGTTACATCCTATTTTCCTTCTTATGGGTTTTGCTATCAACACTCCCCATCAAAACTTAAATCTTACCCTACAAGATGGAAAAAGGAAAGTTCAGTAAATGCTGTTTAAATAATTAATTTTTTAATTGGTTTAGTTCTGAAAAAACAAACAAACAAACAAACAAAACCCATAATGTTCCACAAAGCCCAGTTCAATACATATCTTTTAAACTTTTCATATGGGCTTCAGTGGGAAAAATAGCAACCTGTGGAAATTTCCAGGTAATATACAATTAATTCCTTCAACATGTAATGCTTTTCTACACATAGATTATTTGGATCCATGATTCAGCATTCCTGATATTACAAATCTGTATCAAACTGATAGGTTTTTTTCTGTTTTGTAGACAATTTTTAAGGGCAGCATGACAGTGAAACATCGTTAAGCATATGCAGAGTGATAAGAGTGCTCTGATCACATTACTTCAAGCTGCTATGGATTATCACTTTGCCTCAGAAAGCTTGCAAAATACAGCAAATCAAATCTGTTTTTAAATGCCTGTCTACCTCTAATTTGTTCCACAATTCAGGGCAAAATTCTTCTTGATATGTTGTATTGAAAGACTGCAGGCATGGTGCCAAACACAAAAAATAATATGTATGACCGACAACACTTTGTGGTAGATAGTCAGGACCTTCTCAATGAAATTAAAAGAGAACAGTTATTATATTATTGATCTGACCAGTCCAGATTTGAAATATACCGTACACAAAAGAATTAATTTTCTTAAATGATGGTATTATTGAGAAGCCAGTCTGTCTAGTGTGTGTCCATTAGATAAAAAAGCTGAACCACAGATGTTAAATTTAGTTGACAAAAAAATAAGAATGATCCTTGACCTAAGCCAAGGTAGAACTTTTTCTTTTTTTTCCATGCAGGCAAATAGAAAACCTACCTAAGACCAAAGATTAATTTGCAGTTTGGTGGGGGGAAAAAAAAAAGCATCATCATATACACCCTTATACTGTTAATTTCTACATTAAAATTAAATTAATATTTTATTCTCTATCAATATGGATGTAAAAGCTTTTAAAATAAATTTATTAAGAACATTTAAATAGTTAGGAAGAAGTTATCAAGGAGACAGAGCAGACTCCTCATAGTAGTGCATGCTGAGGGGATGAGAGATCATGGAAAATGAAGCAAGAGAGAACATGACTGGATACAAGGAAAAGCTTTGTGAACTGGAGACTGGATACAAGGGAAAACTGGATAGTGGAAAAGGCTGCCCAGAAAACTAGCACTGGAGGTTTTCATGACCCAAGCAGGTTAAACCCTAAATAATCTAGTCTGACCTCATAGGTGGTTGATAATTGTTCACACTACAGCCCTCCTGAGAAGACTTCCATTTTGAACTATCCTATAATCACATGAAGTTTTTGGACACAGTCACTGTCTTTGAAGAAGTCTAGGACATGGCCTCAGATTTATCATAGACTATTCGCGCATTCTCAGCCATCCTGTTTCCATTGAAAACTCCCAATAGATTGAAATGCACAAGAAATCACATTTGAGGATCCTCTGTGGCCCCTGAAAAGCACAATATTTTTTCAGAGATATGATACATCTTCACATTGGCAACCTCATTCACAGAAGTATAATGATTAGGATTAAATACCTAATTGAATGCCAGTACCAGAGGCTTTTCTCACTGCTATGCACTCTCCCTAACAGAGTTCTGCTGCAAGACCCTAGCAGAAATGCTGCTGGACGAATCAAGTCTCGTCAAGAGATGAACAAGCCAGAATCTGATGACTGCACTGTAAATCAGTTATTTAAGGATCTGATAAAGAACCAGGTAAAGATACCTGGTTGCTTAGATTTTCTAGCACAAATGCAAACCAGTTTTTAAATAGTTGTAACCCTTTAGAAGTCCTCATGTATAAAGGAAACATGTTTAAAGATGTGCAAGAATCAAGTGGAAAAGTAATAAGAGAAAAAAACAGAAAAATCAAGACTATTTCACATGGCTAGACAAATTGCATATTAACCCCATTATCTTCAGTGAACTTACTATTGATCTGATTCTTTTCAAACTAAGACTTTTAATCTTGAGAGAGAAGTTAGAAAGTATCTGTCAAGGCTGCAACCCTGCAGCCCAGGAGCACTGCAACCAGTCACAGGCTACTGAGCCTACATGGCCTCAGGACTAAGACTTGTCAGGCTTGCTTGGCCTTGATGTGTCAGAAGCTTTGTTTTTACTTGACTCCACCAGACATTTGGTTGTTTGGTTGGGGTTTTTTAATGATCACATGGCTATAACTACTTATATTTCTGCTTTTTATGTTGCAATGGTAATAAGTAGCTGTTCTGTGTAAAGTGAGATATGATTACAACATAGTAATGTATGTATGCATACATTGTATGCATACAATGTATGCAAGCAGAAATACAGGGCTGGTAGAGGCCTCCCAAAATGAGAACACTGGCCACTGTGGAACTACAGGCATGAGATGATCGTAGATGGAGACCCAACTGACACTGGAGATCCCAAGGATAGGGGTCTCACTGGTGGTCAGTTAAAAAAATAGAGCTAGAGAAAGGAGAAAAAAAAAAAAAAAACAGGTTTAGGGGTAATAAAGAGAAAAAATAATAAGTTAGCAAACATAAAAAATGACCACAAATGGAGTAGAATAACAAAAAGGCCAACTCCACATTCTGGCCTTCACAGGACTTGCAGCACACTGTACTCCTCCTCCACCAACATGCATGCACACACACCAGACCGAAATCCGTGCCCTCAGGACCCAGAAAGGCACTAGCATCATGAGCATAACATCAGGACCAGTGGTAGTTACCAGCAAGTCTATATGTAACAGACTTTTCCACTCCACTTCTTTATTTTTTATAATACCTAAATGTGGACTGGTAATAACTGCTTGAGTAGATCAGTTATACAAATAATAAATTCTTGGGTTTATGTATGTAAGTTTCCTTTTTGCCCACAACATGATTTTGAGTACATTGTGTTGTATGAGTATCTATAGAGCTCTTAGTAGTAGTAAAGCCAGAAGGAGCTAAGTTATTCTGTATGCAAAGCAAATTCAGCGCAATGATTAGTACAGCTTTCATCTTATTCCAATACCTACAAATTAGAGATAAAAAACATATGCCAGTTGAAGTAATAGTTTTGTTCCTCAATTCCTCTGCAGATAAATGTAATTTTATGTACCTGACCTCCAATGTTTCTGCAAGGGGATTATGACTGCTACAATGCACATGGCATTTTAACTTGCTGTGGAAAGGAACCAGCATATAGCTAAATTGTCATTCATCTAAGTCTTCATCACTGTACTAGGGAGAATATCATCATTTACTAGAAATAACATGGAAGCCAACGCTGTATTTTATGAATGTGAAAAGAAATTAGTCTACTTATGACTGTGCCATCAATGAAAATGAATCATGATAAATAACAAATACTTTAGATGCTTTTAATTTTGGATCATGAATGCAATTTGAATAAAATATAACATGCATATAATCATTTTTCAACAGTGAAATGGTAATCAAGAGGAATAATATATTGCTCCTAACATCAAATAATTTTTATTTTTTTTATGACATACCCATAACTGAACCATTAACTGAGAAATTTACAGTTGCCTGAACTTATTACTTTATTTGCTGCACTGAAGTTCTACTTAACATTGCTTCTGTGATTGGCTAGAAGAAACACATCTTTTTCCACTAACATTTAAGATAGAATTTAATGCACAGAATTTTCCAGGAACTGCTAAAAGTTCTGCGGAAAATAGACACCACCACGTGAAATGAAAAATGATATCCACGCCAAAGATACCAATCCACAAACTAGGAGATGACAACTCTATAAATCTGGCAGACTTTCTGCAAAGTGGTCTCTCAAGATGTCTCACATGAGGCATGACAAGAGCAGATGATCTTAGATGCCAATACAGCTTATACCTGGTCTCAATAAAAAATTTAACCTGTATTTTGTTTTCACTGTCTTAAGTACTATCATTTTTTGAAATATCCACATTTCTTTTCTTTAAAAGGAAAGTAATTTGAAATGTTAAGATCTCCTCTGAGGATGTCAATCCCAGAAAAGGGAAATTCATAATGAATGTTCATTAATGTTCTTTATCAGTTCATTAAAGCTGCTTGTGCACTATGTTTATGAACATCTTTGATAAACATTTGGATTTGTTGTGCATGAACTGCTGATGAATAGTCATTAAACTGTCCCTAAGTTTATTCATTATGAGTGCTTATTAATTTCTCATGAATTATTATAAAATTCAAGCTGCTCTAGCAGTCATCTATAAACAAAGAACAATTATTCACAGCATGTATTACTTATTAGAAATAAATTTAAAAATATAACCTTAATTCAAAAGATGAATGCAAAGAAAATATACTTTTTTCTGGCAGTAACTTAATCAAATCTAAAGCAATTTCAGAGAAAACTATTGGAAATTATGTTATAATTTTGAGATGTACTTTCACTTATGAATCATCTGACAGCCAGATTGAATCCATATTGCTGCAGAGTAGCACTTACTTCTTGAGTATGTGTTTAAAGATGTCCAGATCTGTCCAGTATGTTGAACAATCTCTTATATATACTGCTAATACTAAGGGAATACTTTCTGCTGGAAGTGTAAGTAGCAAACACACACTCTTCACACATATATCTCAACTAATGTTAAGTAACATAAGAACTTGTACTCAAAAAAAATGCAAACACATCACAACTACAGAAAACTACACATCTTTAATTTCCCTTGTCCTATGCATAGCTCTCATTACTCAGTCACATTTTTCCTTATGAAATTCCATAACCTTCAGTGTCAAGGGATTCTTTATTACTTTGACTGTAGGCCAGATCAGAAATTTCTGAACTAGATTTGTACAACTCAGATTGCATACTAGTAATAATTTAGGAGGCCTTGCTATCTCTATGCTATGACAGATACATCAGTAGATAGGTAAGATATAGAAAAATTAAAGCAAGGCAAGATATTTCTACACTCTAGTTAGCCATCAGTAATCACATCCATTGCACTCTCACACATTACAAATCTTTTGATGGAATTTTAAGTTATTAAACAAACTATTAGTATTTAAGATTTGCCCAAGTTTTGATTAATATACCTTGAAGTTATGATTTTGGGGTTCAACTAGTTATTGGAATAGAGAACATTTTTTACAAGTATCAGAAACTTAAACCTCTTGTTTCTATTCAAGGAAATAAAAAAATAAAGACAATAGAGTGCAAGTAAAAGAATTTCATAAGTCACTGTATGACAGTCACAGCAATTGCTGCAATTGGAAAAAAGTCAGGTAGGCTAATCATGATAAATGTGATAGAAGATCAGAAAAATGCAGCAAATGCTACAAGTGTTCACACAGGGTAGTTTCTGAAAAAACTGGACAGTAGCAAAAGAGAAGACTTCCAGTAGAAAGAACACAATCACCACAAAAGGCTCACAGTACAAACAGTTAATGTGGTTTTGTTTTAATAAGCTCAAGTTTGAGAGAATTCCCTGGAAGAAAATTCAAACTGAGATGAGATCCTTTGGGCCTCATCATCAGTATATTAGTTTCACAGTATGGTATCTCCACAGACTTCAATCAAAACTAGTAATCTCCAGCAATACATTTGTATAAATATACACTGTCTACACTAATAAATATTCAGCCATTTAGTAACGTAATTGTTTTCTGTTTCTGAATGGACTACTCAGAAGTAATTTAAAACAAATTAGACACAAAACATGAACTTATTCCTACTTTATAAAAATGGTAGTTAGTACTCCCTTTCCTCTCTTTAAGTACCTGATTTATTCACATAGAAAGGAGATACAGCATTACAGACTTTAGGCTTTCCTCTTCTGTGGCCCATCCAGGGCCACACATCTCAAATCTGATGCAAAGAATGTTACTCACACAACCATTCAAAATTACTTGTAAATAAGAACATCCATTTGAATTGTAGTAGATTTCCATTAATGTTAGTGAGAAGAAAATCTATATTGTGGAGAGTTCAATCTAATTACTTCTCTGTCCTTTATCTTTTCCTTTGTAGCCTTTTAAAATTACCTTCTCTCTTCTTACTGGAGTCACAATTTTATTCTTTATTTTTCCCACACAGTTATTTCACCTTTTTTCACTTCTTTTCCAAAACCTAAACCATAAAGAAACTCAATGTTTTGCTTGAATTCTCTCATTCAAATGAAATAAGACTAAGCCTTAATAAAAAGACTGTAGTCATTAATATTCTAACAATAAGACCATACTAGGAAATTTGGGTGGGCATATGAAAACCACTAAGCTTATCAGCAATATTCTATCTTAAGGAAAGAACTTCTGACTTCCCAGTTTGTGCTCAGTTGCAAGAGCTATGAGCAGGGAGAGAAAGGCAAGGGCCTGCCAAGCAGTTGTCAGAGAGCACCCTTTAACACCCTACTTCAGTGCCAGGGACATCAGATTCCAGTACTCCTTTCTCACAGGGAGCTTGCAAGCACCTCATGAAGGGGACAATCCCAGCTCACATCTTCTCTCAGTAATATAATGAAACAAAAAGACAGTTAGAATCCTTTTACTGAAAATTCAGTTTTAATATCAAGTATATTTGTCAATACGCATTTAAAAAGTTGAAAGTTCTGATTGCAAAATCTCCTTTACTAATCTAAAAGCTTTATACCATTTTAGTATCTAATGCACAATACAAAAATAAAAAATGGATATTTCAATTTTTGAAGCAAAAGCTGTGTTAATGAAATCAAGATCATACATCAAAAGGCGCTATGAGCAAAAGCTACTTAATTTAATAAATTAGGCACTTTTGTCATTATTTAATTATCTAAGAGTAATCAAAAGTGATAACTGCCTTTTCATACATAAGGAAGTAATTTGAGGAATAAGGCTGATTGAGGAAGACTACCTCATGGATTCTTTTTCTGGAATAAACTAATTTGATAAGTATCATTTGGAAGAGCAAATCATTAAAATGTACACATGAGGAAGTAGTAGCTGTAAATTGAAGTATGAAAAAGATGTAAGCAATCAGAAAATATACTTGGAAATCATTTTTTTTAACCACTGACAAGCTGATAGAAACATCACAATCCTTTCACACATCAGCTCTTTTTTTCCTATATTAGAAAATAATCTTTACTTTGTTTGCTGCTTACATAGTTAAAGACAAAAAAGTAGATTTTGCACATTTATCTAACATACGCAAAATGCTTTTTTCATGTGCTGAGGGGTTTTTCCAAAGACTAGACTTACTGGCATGAGGGGGTTTTGTCTGACCAAGAATGAAAATTAGAAGAGGTGCAACACCTTCCACACTGTTTTTTGTTAAGCATTAGAAACTGAACATTCCTCAAATTCTGGTGAAATGTAAGTTTTTTCCATGCTCCATCTAATACTCCACCCTGATGGACATTGTGCCCTACACATACTCTCTAAATCATGCAATGCTAAACTATGTTTTAGAAGGAAAGACTGCTAGGAGAGGAGAGGATTCTAGAAGTAATGAGGCTTTGAAAGTTCAGAGATGGGCATTTTGGTGGAAAGTGGATCTAATAACCTTGACCACTAAAAGATACCTACTTGAGACTACAGCTAAGGGGGAGAGCAGTGCTGTGTCTCTTTACCCTCCCTGATGCCATTCAGAAGTATCTGGAGTGCCACACCTACTCACACTTCCTGCCCCGTGCTCTGGGAGTCCATAAAATGCGGTAACAATATACACAACTTTGCACAGATAGACAAAGTTATCTTTATCTATAACAGAGTACAGTTATCTCTACTCTTAATAACATATTTAGGTAATTTCCAGTTTGAAATTAGCTCTTCAGTCCCTCAATGCTTGCCTTCAAATTTCAGAAGTCTTCTGATGAGTGAATGACAGTTTTGGCCTTATCCCAGCAACTGACAGCATACTATAAGGGAAATATCCAGAAAATTATCTAGGTGGCAGAAATGACAATTCTTTTGTTTTGTTTTTTTTTCCCTTTCTGAGCTAAATATTATCTGAGTGACCAAAATCAGATAACATCATCTACACCAGGAAGAACATGAATTCAGACACTGCTGTAACTTACTTTAGAAAACTGTTGAATCACCTCAGACAACAGGCCATCCAGCTGACATGATACACCACAGCTGAAGGGTGACCTCCATCTCAAGTATAAGTGGATTCATGCACTGTGAGTGAAGTCTTGCTTTTGCCCCTCATCCTCAGTGTTGCTTTGATTTATGAAAAAATACAACACTGAATGCAGATCACCTTAGTTCTTGAGGACTGAATCAATTTGTATGAAACCTATCAAATCAATAGGATTATGAGATAGCAGTTTAAAATTTATATCTTTTAAGGTTTAACCAGTAGGACTTCTTTTTTTTACTAATTGTTCTTTATAATGAAACACTGAGCGCTCCTCAAACTCTGAGTGTCCAATTGACAATTTGTCAGCTCTCTATATTCAATCACCTCAGTTCTTTGTAACTGCCCAATTTTAATTAATAAAATTTTAATAAAATTAAAATCCTTTTCAGTCTGAATATCCTGATGCTTGTCATAATAGCAAAAATGTTACTCACACATCTCTAGATTTAAGTCAGATTTTCAAGTCACTCCTTATTCAACTAAGTATTATTTAAACAAGCTAGGAGAAGATTTCTGGTAGAAGGTCCCCAACTTTAGGTGCAAATCCTTCTGCTGATGACCAAGAGTTATGCAGATCTAGAAGCACTAGTCAGGAAGGAAAAATCATTTCAGAACTGATCCCTTCAGAAGTCTTGAAGGTTACAAAAGTGTAATAATCAGAAATGCGTTTGGAAGTTAGGAAACCAAATTCCATTTTAAAAAATGTATGAACTTCTAAAACCTAGAGTTTTAGTAAATCTTCCTTTAAAAAGCAAAGAACAGACACTGAGGCTTTTAGAAAAAGTTGCTCTTTAAGCCTCTAAACTCATCTGTCTCTAATGACTGTAGTAACTGGGTACACATTAGTGCACCCTCTACACTGAAAATGTTAAGTTTAAAAAGGCATTTCTTTTTTTAACTATGAGTCATAAAGGCAGAGAGACAAAGTAATTAGCACAAGGTCATCCTGTACCTGAACTCAGAACCAAAACTGTATCATTCAAGTTCTTAGTTCTCATCTCAGCCAGTAACCTACCCTACTTTTTAAAACAAATGTAAACTCCTCTTTCCATCCCAACAGAAACTTATCTACTAAAAGAGACAGGATTAATTCCACATCCACTGGATTCCTAAAAATTGATACACCAACCAGGCTCTTTGCACTAGGGGCTGGTGTTTATTTTGTTGGGTTTTGGGGGGCTTTTTGTTTTTTTTTGGTTTTTTGCCACTCTTTTAAGGTATAGCAAAAGAACAAGAGCTTTTGGAGGCTATGTGATCCTATAGAGTGATTGCTTCTTCCATATGCCTGTGGTTCTAGTCTGCAGAGACACAAAGGACAGCTATGAAATCATATGTGCAATCCCTTGTGAGCCATCAGCTCAAAAGCATTCCTCAAATGATAACCACATTTGTGCACACAAAGGGCTTCTCCTTTCCGTGAGTCTTCCAGTGGTTAGTGAGACTCCAGCTGTGTGTAAAATGGTCACCACACTCTCTACATTCAAATACGCACTTACCATGTGTGCCACCTGGGGCTTGGCCAGAACTGAAGGGCAGCTGAAGCTCTCCTGGCACTGTTTGCATATGCAAGCCTTGTTTGCCGCATGGCTGTGCTGGTGGCAGAGAAGTTTCGAGGTGCAGTTGAAAATTTTACTGCACATTGTGCAGTGATGAGGACTCTGTCCTGGTGAAGCTCTGCCTGAGACCGCAATGTCCTAGAAGTCTCTCACATCACAGCTTCTCTTCCCAGCCATCTCCTGTCTGTGTGTCCTCAAAGAGAATTTTCAAAGTGCTGTTTTGAGACATTTCATCCCTTTGACAACTTAAGTCATCATTGTGGAATACCTTTTCTCTTTGATCTCCTGATGATAACTTGTGTTTTACCATGTGTCCAAACCTTTCCTGGTCATGAGACTCCATTTTTCTCCAAATCTATCAACAACTTCAGGTAAAAAAAAAAAATAATAATAGTTTTTAAAAACGTAGTAATTTGTTGTAGTCTGCAAACAGCAGACTGATTTTTTTAGTACTTGAGAATAAGCAGACCATTATGAAAACACAAAAAATTAGGTTTTGCCACTTCAAGGATGGTGAATACTTCATCCCCAGCTTTCAGTTGCAGTGAAAGAAATGGTTTTGAGCAGCAGAAGTATTCTGGGTAGAAAGAAGCATGGGCAGGAAGACCAGAAGGAGACAGAAAATTATTTGGGGAGACACAAACATGAGTATGATTGGTTAAACTAACCCTTCTGAAGCAGCAGTTCAAATATGCTCACATATATCACCACCTGAACTGATTCCAGGTTGTGCAACCATCAAGATCAAGGCTTTCATTGAGATCAGTACTATGGTAGGGGTAGGAAAAACTTTGATGCTTTCTAAGGCATTGATACTATTTTCTGTTAACAAGACTAGCAATCTTCACCAAGTTTTCAAGTTGTAAGAAAACATTATGACCATTAAATTTTCACCTCTTGCAATGCTCAGGCTTAGAAGGCTTTAAATCCAAATCAAATAGGGATGGTCTGATTCAACTAATAGTTAAAAAACAACACAGGAATAAGACATTTATACCTACCCCTGCTTATATTAGGTATGCAGCAAGCCAAATTGCTATTTTCTATTCTACAAAAGCATGTGAGTTACAAACATCAGGTTTGTCTCTCCCAAAAAAAATCTTGTCTGATAATGCCTTAGGACAAGCACAAATGAGTAAGAACCACTTTTTTCTTAGGTACTGAAATCCTCAGA
Source organism: Corvus brachyrhynchos (assembly GCF_000691975.1). Lineage (NCBI taxonomy): Eukaryota > Metazoa > Chordata > Aves > Passeriformes > Corvidae > Corvus > Corvus brachyrhynchos. Next base: position 1,721,675 of record NW_008240046.1, read on the forward strand.
TTAATACAAGCTTCCCTCTTTCATCCCCTACATTTAGACCAAAATCCTCTTGCTTTAAAGACCAAGAAGGAAAAATGACATCATAATTTCTGTTTTGATATTCTTTACTCAGGTGCCAGGTGTGGTAGTGGATTTGCTGATGTGGACTGAACTAGGGTTCCTAGAACAGCCACGCCAAATGTTAGAGTTGTCTGATCAGGCCATATTATTACAAAATCCTGCAACAGAAGCATTTTCTGCTTCCTCCCTCAGCATCCTGTTCTCCTGTACACAAACTTATGTGCTCCCATTATGTACAGCTTATCATACATTCCTTGAGGGGCCTTCAGTTCTTTACGTGCTAAAAGCAGCTTGTATTTGAGTTCTTGTTGCTTGCTTTTTTTATCCCGAATATTTCTGGTTTGGTTGTTCAAAATAAAGCTGTGGTCAGTTAAGCTGAGTGCTGGAAGAATTGCAGAATTTCACAGAAGGTGCCATCTTCACAGAGGTCACTACTGAGCCTTTAAAGGATCTCTAAACCTGGAAATAAACCACTGTTGAGTTACAGCCTTCAAACCTCTAAACGTATGTTTGAGAAATAATCATACATCTCACACAGATCCTTCACACTGTTGTGGTGCTACAGAATAGATCAAAGAATACCATTGGTTATATTTATTCTTACTCCAGTTTGATGTAAGTGCAGATGTTTGCCTATGGAGTTGAAATTGCAAACCTGAAAATGCCACACGGGAGAAGCATTCTTTCATCCCAGCAAAAAGAAATACACATTTCTCTTCTTCAACTGAATCTACACTGAAATACAAGGTTTTTCTCAGTCTGTGTCAAATTTTAAAGCAGTTTTAGGAAAGGGTGCATTTAAGATCCTGGTACTAGTTCCTAGACCTACTGAGAGTGATGTTAAGTAGGTTTAAGAGGCCAAATATAATTTCTAAGCCAGTGCTTTCCATGTCCGTCACTTCCCCTCGTGTGCACTCTCGGATGTATCACTTTCAGGCGTTTCAGGTTCAGTATTTATTTCCAAATACTATCAAGTCTCAGAGAAAGTTGCCTAAAATGTCCTTAGTCTTTTTCAGCTTCCAGCTTCCACTTGTGCAAGAAAATGATGAAGACATTGAAAAGCATGAACGTTCACTAAGAATACAGATATGGCAAAAATTAACATCTATGCATTTATTTCTTTAATGCACGGGATTTAATTTAGAGGATTTAGTTGTATCTTAAATTTATAAGCAGGAAATGCCATAATGTTTTGAGCAGAGCACCACTTAACAGAAACTGCATTTTGGTCATAGAATCACAGAATATTAAGGGGTTGGAATGGACCTTAAAGACCGTCCAATCCCAACCCTCCCATTGTGGGCAGGGACACCTTCCTTTCAACCAGGTTGCTCAAGGCCTTATCCAACCTGGCTTCTGAAATGCCAAGGCTGGAGCATACCCAACCTCCCTGGTGTCACCAAAAAGCAGGAAATAAACTCTCCAACCAGTTTAATAGGTTTGAAAGCTGACATTACTTTGTTCAGTGCTGAAGTACGTGGGGGATTTCTCCACTTAACATGTATGCCAATTATCAAAACTTTTAGCTATTTATACATTTTAGCAAACAAAGGAATGAAGGTTCATTGGCTACAAGTTACATAGTTCTCCTTTAATTAGCATTCTATCTTCTATTGGTGAATTATTCTCTTGCTTTTCATGCTGTGCCGGCTTGGCCAAATTTAGAAATATATCCTCTGAAAGAAGGCAGGTCACCACCCCTCCCCCACCACATTCAGGTAAAATAAATTTTCCTCAAAGGAAAGTAAAAGAGATAAAAACTATTTATTTAACAAACACACGGGAAAAGGAAAATAATGCTAAATAATAAAATCTCTCGCTGTGAAGTAAAAACCTGGAGAAGTCTTAGAGTCCTCCCTTTGGTCTCCTCGGAGCTGGGGCTTGGCCCAGGGCCAGGCCCTCTGTGCTCAGTGGAAAGTCCTCCTGATGTGTTCCAATATTGAAGCAGTCCAGCAGAAAAGGGAGAAAATCCGAAATTCCAGGGAAGGAAAAAAGGTCAAGTCTCAGTCTCTCTCCAGAGAAAAAGAAGCTGAAACTGGCCAAAAACTGACTGGGGAACAGCAAGCTGGGTGCTTCCTCACTCCCCTGCCACAGCTGGAAAAAAAAAGTCACTATCTCTGTGTGACCTTGGAACATGAAAACAAACTGCTTTGAAAAAGTTTTGCTCAGTTTTTCCTTCCCCCTCTCAGGCTCAGTTTAGAGGCATAGAAAGGCACAAGAATTAATTTCTGGGCAAAGGGCAGAGATATGGGATACACATCATAAAGTCACCCCAAGACACATGCTAATTAGTACTCATGCTCCATTTCTCTCTTCTTTTTGGTCAGTGAGTTTCTTGGCGGTCGTAGATGCCCCTGCCAGAATCACCTTTAACACACTTGGATCTGATTTCACCTCAATTACTGTGTTGGTTTTATTAGTTTCTTCTTTATCTTGGGAGTCCTGCCAAATGTCCTTGTTGCCCATAAATTCTGCATTCTTTGTGTCCATTATCCATGGGCATCCTTCTTCCCAAGCTATGTTAACTTCCTCCTCCCAGGTCTGAGGTCTCTGAAGCATGTCAAGCCTTAAACTTTACTTTGTTTTTCTAATATGTGGACATCACTTAGAGCTTGCTTGCTAGCTACTATCTGTTTCACAGACTAAATCTCCTTTCTTGCTGATTAGGTCCCAACATTTCCCTCCACTGCTGCACAGACTCCTTTTTAAAGAAATATAACCTGTTCAGTAACACTGGGCAACTTGTTCCAGTGTCTAACTACCCTCACAGTAAAAAATTTCTTCCGAGTATCTAACCTAAATTTCCCTTCTTTCAATTTTGTATCCATTACTGCTTGTCCTATTACTATGTTTTCTGACAAATAATTCCTCTCCAGCTTCCCTGTAGGCCCAAAACAAATACAAATAATCCTTTGTTTTCCACAGGAATTTTAGGGAAAAAAAGTTTCTTTTCTATGTTTTCTTCAGTTGATAAAGTAGAATTAGTCATATTATTTTTAAGTTTTCATCAAAGTGCACTTGTAGATTTGAGTTACCTTACTTGCTGATTTGTGACAGCTGGCACGTCTGAGCCTTAAGCCTTTCTTTTTTATTCTGCAAGTCTTCTTCCACCTTTTAGCATAATTCATGGTACGATCAGGCCTCCAGTTCCCATCTGGCAGGTAAAAGAAACCCTCTTGTAGGCACTAAGGCTGACCTACTTCACTGTGTGTAAGTAATGGGGATCTCACGGGTTCCTGATACTTTCACAGCTCATCATTATCATCTGTTCAGAAAATCCCTCATTGGATAACATTCCCTACAGCTCTGAGCTGGTCCTGTAAAAAATGCAGGTGAGTGCACTTGGGGAAAAAACTGAAATGGCAAAATATTAAAGGCTTAGTATAGACAAATCATTATCACTGCAACAAGTCAAAAGGGACATTTCTGTTGTTTCCTTGCTGCCTTAAAGATAAAAGCTTTCATCCAGGCTCTGAGTGGTCCCAGATGGAAATCTTATGCTGGAACAGTTGCCTGGATGCATCTACCTGGACCATATTCCCAGAAGCAGCTTTTTTGGCAAGATATGCAGGAACTGTAACAAGGTAAGCATGCCCTTGATCTGCTCCTTTTTATGCTCTCTCTCTGCCTTCAGCTCCAGATGCATATCAGCCCCAGAGGTACTCCCCCAGCCTACTGGAAGCAGAGTTGTCTGAACCACTGGCAGTGCTTTTCCATGCTGATGCTTTCCTCTTGCAGAATTACTTCTTCACTCTGGTATCTTGTGTTCAGGTTTCTAGAGAACTATTAGGTGTTTCTAGGTGACAAGCAAGGTTTATCCTCTGAAAGTTACCCAACCAACCATAACTGAGCTTAAACTGTGGGCGGGTACAGATTTTCCCAGGCTGAAACAAAAGAGGAATGCAAGGTCTGAAAAACCTGCTGACACAGAGTATCTTGACATTTTGCCAGGCCTACACAGAAGGGCTAATTACTCCCTTAAAATGAGTCCTACTTTTCTCAAAAATTAATGACAGTGCCAATCTATGAGTTCCCTTGTTTATGTCACTCTCCTCCCAGATTTCAGAGCTAACCTTGACTCTGGTCTTCATCATTACATTAAAACGTACCCTAACTAACTTTCCAGCAACAGCATTCTACTTTTAACAGTTCATGTAGTAGGTAGTGTTGGGGTCCCTCCCCTGCCGTGTAGCCCTGGGAGAGGGGCCCTGAGGGGACAGACACGGGGTTTCCCTGCCCCTGCTCAGCCTCGTTCCCATTGGTTGGTTTGTGTTCCCTGCGCGGGCAGAAGGACCCTTGGTCCGGTGACTGGA
>NW_008240046.1:1727686-1733848 GCF_000691975.1 Corvus brachyrhynchos
GCCGTGTAGCCCTGGGAGAGGGGCCCTGAGGGCACAGACACGGGGTTTCCCTGCCCCTGCTCAGCCTCGTTCCCCTTGGTTGGTTTGTGTTCCCTGCGCGGGCAGAAGGACCCTTGGTCCCGTGACTGGAACAGTTCCTGGGCAGAGCTCCGGCCATGCGGCTGGAGAAATAAACATCTCTGAAACATCTAGCAAGAATCTGTCTGTCCATATATATTTCCTTTCCACGGGACTCCTGGTTTGATATATGCGTGTTGCAGTATCCCCACTGCAACAAGGTAGGATTTTCTTCCCCACTCTAAGTTATGCAGAAATTGCTGATTTGTAGTATTTAATACCTGATGAGGATCAATCAAATCTACTCTTGTGCCTCTGAGTCAGCGGGCACCAGGAGAAGAGTATTGATGGACTAGCAAGGGCAAAACAAACATAGGCACATCAAGAAGTGTCACCTGAATGAGTCAAAAAAAAAGAAAGAATTAAAACAAAAACAATTAGAAACTTTACTGCTACCTGCTAGAGGAAAAAAATCACCGCCAGGCTCTGAAACAACCAGTATTCACTGAAAATTACTTATCTAGAATTTCTGTCTTTCTTGTATGTAATCCAAACATGAAGTAGGTGATAATTCTTAAGAAGGGACATTTACAAGTCGTTAAACTTGTACTACATGAATTTTCATTTTAAAAGTGGAGCGACATACAGTCAATGCAATTCATAGCAGGTCATTGTGGAATTCCACAAATATTTATTTTCACTACTGAAAATTGAAATTCAGCTCCAATTATTTCCAGCAAAATATTAATAATGTTATTTAAGTATATAGACAGGATAATTGTAAGGACAATACATAAAAATATAGCACCTTTTTCGGTACCTCTTTAATGGTAATTAAACCACAACATGCAGTTTTACAGTATTTGAACAGCTCTTTCATGAACCCATGTAGTTCTGCTATGCTGTTTACATACTTGTCATGTTACATAACTGTAACTTTAAATGCAATATGCAAGAGTAATAAACTTAAAACCAGCAGAAAAACACTCCCCACCATCCCCCATTCACCTACCACCTGCCTAGGGCTGGGGGATATGGAGAGCAGGGAGAGTGATGCTGTCCCTGCCACCACTGGGGGGGCTGGTTCATGGTGCCACCTGGAGAAACTGTCTCATCCCAGGCTTTGGCTGAGCTGTGACTCCTCGATCTGTGAGGAGGTCCTATCCCTCAGACAGTCACACTAAGGGTCAAGGGCCAAACGGTGGATGTGACAGGAAAAACAGAGGCACCAAATGCCCCTTCTTGCTGCTCATCTGGACCTGGGAGTGATACTGAAAACTGCTTGCCCAGGCAAGTGAAGTGACAGTGACGCTCCCGTTAAGTGACAGTGCCACAGGGGCTCTCACCTGGAAGGAGCCATTCTGTGTCCTAGGCAAAAAACCACAAGGCTACAGCAGACACTATTACCCAGCTGCAGAGGGCTAATCAATTACCTGTCCACAAGAGGTCAGAGCCTGGGGCCTCCGCAGAAACATATCTCAGATTTGTAGCATGTTATGGTGTCTCCTCTCTGGCTTCCCCTGCCCTTCAGGTGCCTTGGGAAGGCAGACCTGGTATTTTTCAAAAATGGCTGGAAAACAGAATTGTGTCTTTAAGCCCAGCTGAGCTCCTCAGTACCCTCTTCATGTTCTCCTGTTACCTGTACAACTCCTTCATTCTTAGCTCGCTGCGAGAGCTAACCTCAGCGGAGAGGGAAATCCGGAGCCTGACGACACGCACTCTTCCAAGCAGGTAAAACAATATTGGGTCACCTAAACTAGTAAAATGCTCTTCACTTTTCCCCCTAAGACTGAATAATCCAGTCAGATATTCAATTCCCTGACTGCAGGTTTTTTTCATTACAATGGACAAAGATAAGGCCATATCAGTAATATTTTAGGGTATGACCATCTATTCACTTTCCAAAGAGATTTCATAATGCTTACAGAAAAAAATATAAATAGTAGAGGAAAAAGGATAGAAAAGCCAACTGCCACAAACCAAGTATTCTCTTACTTAAGAGTTCAAATAAACATAATAATCACCAACTTTGTGAGACCATCACTTGGAGCTCTATTCGTGCATATTCAAAGTGTTATGGATCCTTTCACATCTTTGCCACATCTGGCAAAGCGTTTTGCAGCTGCTGTTTGTGTTCTCGTCCACAGACCAGCCAGCCCAAGGAACAGGGTTCGGGGTTCAGTCCTGCTACAGAGAGTGAGGCTGTGTAGCAGTTACCAGCTGATGGTACGAAGCACACTGAAGGACCAGGACAAGTACAGCTGTCTGCAAGTTATCCCTGTCAGAACACATAAAACATTCTTGCAAATGAATATGTATATATAAGTTAAAAAGTTAGAGATTAATGTGATTCGTGAGCAACACTAAGCCACTTTTGGACTTTCAAGCAAAGCCTTATAAAATTCCAGCACAACGAGCACACTTACCGCACAACATCAAGTCCCACCACTCAGAGCACAAATCTGTGGTTTCGCCCTGTATGTGAGCACACTGGCTGCAGCCCGGGCTGGCTCAGTGGTGGGAACCACGTCCTTCCCTCTCCTCTTCTCTTGCTGTCCTCACTCCCAACCTTTCCCAGCTGGCACTCCCTCCCTTGCTCCCGAGGCTGCAGCTCTGCCCTGCCCACCCATCCTATGAAACACTGAATTTTATGTTTTCTTTAGCACCTCATATCCATAAAGCTATTGTCTCTTATGTATAGAGAAAGAGAAATAAATATGCAGCTACAAATTAAAACAAACAGTCTCAGAGTCAAAATATCACAGAGCATCTCACATCCTGAAACAACAAGAGCTGTCTTTGGCAAAGCCAAAACTCTCTGACCCATGTTTAATATCAAATTTACTTATTTCAAGACGATGTTTCAAGGTATGTCTGATTTAGCAGAGTGATATAAAACATACAACTAGAAATGTAAGTTACTCTTAGCAAAATTATAGCAATCTCAATACACAGCTCAGTCACACTATCAACCAGAGTCCCATTGCCAGTCTTTATCAGGTGCTGGAGGTTGCCAGAAAGGAATACGTGGGCTGAAACAAGTTCAAGCTTGTTGCTCTCTTCTAAATAAACATTTCTGCGGAAAATCATGCTGTGAAAAGCCAGTGTCCATAAAGGAGACAGAAGAGTTCTGCAACTTTATTCCAATAAAAAGAGAGTCCACTTGTGCACATACCTGCAGAATTTTTCTCCCCCAGGGCTTTGGAGGACACAGCCTCCTTTTATCCTAAACTCCCGGCCACGTTGCCTCTTCCTTTCCCCATTGGCTGAGGCACTACGAAGGTGCAGCCTTCCCAAACTGCCTACCCCGTATCCCCCCTTGAACTTGTTATTTTACCCCAAAGTTTAGAAGTTCAGGCTTGTCTGTTTCAGCAGCCAAGCTGTCTGGTCTCTGTAACAAACCTACTGCCCAAAGTTAGTAGACACCTTAAGACCCATTTCAAACACATTAACACCCATACCTTCACCCATGGAATTGTTTGTAAAGACATTAGCACACATCTTTCCTATCACATTGGAACAGGTTTCCCAGTTGTGAATGGGTCATCCCTGGAAGTGTTCAAGGCCACATGGGGGTCTGAGTAACCTGGTCTAGTGGACAGTATCCCTGGCTGTGGCAGGGGGATTGGAACTTGAAAATGCTTAATAATCCAACCCAAACCATTCTATGATTCTAAATACTTTTGCTAGTTGCTAGTTTTTTATGTTCCATATTAAGTGGAGGCACATATTCCCCCTCTTCCTCCCCCATGCTGGCCTAACTCCGAAATACCTATGCTCCCTAATGAACTCGGGGAGAGACATTTGCACCTCCTGAGAGTCCATCCGCTGATGCATTGGCTGTTTAGTGAAAACAAAGCCTGCCCTCAGGTGCCCTGCGCGCTGAGGTGCAATCAGCCACCTTGCAGCAGCTGTGGGCAATCACAGCCTGCATTGCTCCCGGAGCTTCACAGCTCATCTCCCTTACTCATTGCCTCTGAGCATTCTTCTATTGTAGGGTTTGGCTGGGAAGCAATAGTCTTGGATGCTTTTCTTGCTTTAAGAAGTAGAAGATCTATAGAAAAATTGAAATATTTGTTCTAGGTTTACTGTAGTTCTATTGCTTCTAAATCAGCAGAAACAGTTGCTTCCTGTTAATGGAGAGAGATGTAGGGGTCAAATATGCATATGGAATTTCATTGGGCTTGTTGGACATGCTTTTAAAGGAATTGCAGTGTAAATAATCTATCCTGACAAATTTATAAAGTAAGATTTTCTATTGAGCTATAGAAACAGCGAAATTGTAATTGGAACAAAAAATAATGTACAGTAAAGAATGATAAACTCAGTGCAGGTTAATTAGGGCTGAGACCTAAATTTGTGACCTGTGAAGGAAGTAGTGGGCTTTTATTTGTCAAAAACTTTATAAAGTCAAAAAGTATCTCATTACTCCCTTGAGATTCTGCCCGTTTTTTTAGGGTTATCTGTGTGCAATGGCAGCAGGTGTCATTATATTCCATAAACATTCACACCATCTTTAAAAAAAACCCTACAGAATGTTACATGTGTTTGTATTTTCTTTCAGTTCATAAGGACTGTTCCTCCTCTGTCCAATGTTTCTATTTCTCTTGTATTATTTAACAGGGTTTGAATCACAATTACATTCTTTCCATAAAAGAATTTTTAATCATCAGTATTCAGAATTTTTAAGGTTTGGGAGTCTATAGGAATATTGATTTAATAAGTATATTAATGAGGAAGTTTTGTGACAAACTTTCATTTAAAAATCATCTTTGTCTGAAAGAATGTGCTTCCGATTGCGCCCTCATAGACAAATTGGGAAGAAAAATGTAACTATGCCTAAAATGCAGAAAATGTAAAAAATTGCACATGGATATAGGTTTGATATGTTGTTGTTTTTTATTCTGTGAGTTTGTTTGCTGGTTGTTTTTGTCAGTTGTTTGGGTTTTTTTTTCTTTTTTGAGGGCAAGAGATTCATCACTTGCTTTATTTCTGTTAAGCAGAGAGCTCTGCTAGTTTGGAGAGAAAACAGATGCAAGCTTATTTTCTGTTTTTCAGAAAGAATAGATCCCCTGCTGTCATTTCCAAGTTAAAGACTAATTAGACTCACGGAGATATTTCCAGGAAGAAGAACAAAAAATGTAGGGACCTGATCCTGGGAAATACGGAAAATTTGGAATGCTAGTGAAACCAATGCCAATAACAGGTGATTTCCTAATTTTTTGACCCCTCTGAGCTCAGTTTCATCTTCCATATAATGAGGCCCATGCTCAGCCAAAAGAATAAACTTTCAAATAGATTCTGTTAAATATTGACAATTTCAAGGCAGGTTACATACTTTGCTTTGCAAGCATATGGATTTTTTGTTTCTTCACAAAACAAAATAGTTCCATACACAGAAAACAGTTATTTTATGCTCTATGGATTAGGATTGACATATTCCATTTACAAGATATCAAACTGTATCAAACAGAAATATAATACAGTTTGATATTTACAAATACCAAACTGTATTATATTTCTGACAGAAAGACTTTTCATCCTTTATTTTTTTTCTTCTGTTCCTAGCAAAAAGCTCGTGCTTGAGATGCTGTTGATATTGCTATCATCTTAAAGACTTTTCAGAAAATCAAAAATCAAGCTTTGAATACACTAAGGCATTTCAGAGAAGGATTACATAGGTTAATTACCACAGAAATTTGGAAGGGACACTATTAGGTTATCTAATCTAATCTAACCTTAATTAACCTCTCACTACATTTCCCATACTTACATATTGTGTTTGCTGAAGTAAATTTCCCCCAAAATGCATCTTTCAGAAAGGTCTCTTCCTCAAGTCCGGCTGTAGGCTTCCATTAGTTTGTCACAGTGGCTAACACCTTGGCATTATTTCCAGTCTAGTTTCTTGTATTGGGTTGACCCTGAGTTGATGGACAGTCTTTAAGACCAATTACGCTTCTCACAATTTACATATTTAAACCGCACAGAAAGGGGGGACTTCCCCTTTTGTCGGAGCTCGCCTGCTGGAAGGTGGGGGGGGCTCCGAGCCTCCCGGCCCCCCTTTCCCAACACTGCGGCACGGACCCTGAGTCACTGGGGGGGGGA
>NW_008240046.1:1734082-1737348 GCF_000691975.1 Corvus brachyrhynchos
GCCGCGATTCTGGCGCGCAGCTTAAAAGAAACCTTCTTGCATGCCGTGGTAAGAAACTGTAATACCACAAACTGTTTGTCTCTTTAATCCATTTGAAGAACATGGGGGGATGGAGTATCCTCGTGTGCCTGTGAAGATTGTGAAGAGTGCCTATGCCAGGCTATATAGAAGTAGTAAGAGGCTGTTAGAGACTTGTGGCGAAGAAAAGCCTTTGTGTGCAGGCCAAAATAACTTATCCTTAAAAAGATGAATAACCCCATGTGATGGCCCATGTTTTGTAGTGTGAAGGAACTGTGAGATTTTTCATGGGAGAGATGTTCTACACACAGCAGATTGATTGTTTCCGGGCGGGTCTGCTATTAGTGGCAGTTTGGGAACCACGTGCAACTGAAGGAAAACCCTTTTTTCCTTAAGCATAAGAGAGAGATTTTTCAAGAACTGGAACACTGACTAACATCCCATGTTCTGTTATCCTTGTGTGAGCTGGGTAAAAGGAGAGAAGTGCTGGAAAGGTGGGGGGGGAGGGAGATTTGCTTTAATTTTGTTTTGTTATTTTCTCTTTACTTTTAATTCTATTAGTAATAAAGCTCTTTCATTGTACTGCAACTGTTTAAGGTTTGTGCCTGCTTTGCTTTTTTCCTAATTCTTATCTCACAGAAGGAAAATAAGTAAGTAATGAATATTTTGAACCAAAACCACTACATTTAATTGGTGTTTCCGCCTGGTTTCGAACTCAACCCGCTACATTTCTAAACAGGGATTTTTTTCACAACTAAGGATGGTTTCAGAATTAGCATTTTCCCTGCAAGTGCTTTTTGACTTCATCGAAATAATCAAGCTACTGTTCAACTTCTTTGGAAAAGAAGCCTAAACTCTTTTAAAAGTCTTACTAAAACATGGCTATTTGAGCATAAGTTTTTCAGCTTTTCTATGCTTTCTCCTATATTTCAGCATCCTGTCAGGACTGTATGTTTTATTCACATAATTGCAAAATTCATAGTATTCATACAAAATAGGGCTGGGAAGATACTAGGCAAATTTGTCCACTTCATCCACTACTTCAGGGCACGATCAGCTGTACATATTCTTGATCCAGGTTTATCTGACTTGTTCTTAAAAACTTGTACTACTGGAGAGTCTATAACCTTTCTATGCAGTCTGTTCCAACCCTTTCCTGTCTTTACTACTAGAAAGTAAATCTTCTAACCAAATTACTTCAAATAAGACCTTCCTAATGCTAAATAGAACATAAGGATTTCTTCACAATCTTGTTATCTGTACAACAGCAGAGTCCTTCACTCATTTTCAGCTTGAAATTTAAAATAGGTTCTGAGCCTCTTTTCTGAAAAATTAATATCCAGCCAGTAGTTTCCCTCCTTGTATTCTTCAGATGTCTATCCTAATATTGTTGTCTCCAGCCCTGTATAGAGGTAAAATTACTCCATTCATATTCACTACTGCCTCTTTTGTACATTTCTAGGTCTCATCAGCTCCATGAGGTTACAACACTAAAACTGAGTTAGTTTCTTTGCCTTATGATTCACCAGCTCTCCCTAGTGATTCAGTTTTTTAGCAATGTATGTGATCTTTCAATAAGGCATGTATTACTCCCAGAGATGCGAGTTAGTATTCCATAGTGGGCTGCTGTCAAACCTAGTAAGTGGTACTTTGCCTTAAATGCTGCCCTTCATTTAGCATTTAGGTGCGTTGTTCGGAATTATTGTGTATGTGCCTTGCTCAGACTTCTCACATACTCATATTTCTCACATTTGTGTGCCTTATTGAGATCTTAAAATCTTCCCTGATGAAAGGTACCTACAGCCTTTCTTCAAAAATCAAAGAGAAAGATTGCACTTAGCAAGACATTTACATACATACTGTAGGTTTTTTTATACCAACCAAGCAATGTAACTGGGAAGGAGTTATGACAGCATTTTAGGAACATCAAAAAAAAAAAAAAAATTGAAGTCTGATGGTAGAAATAAATTGACAAGGAGAATCTACTCTGAGTTCTTCATAAGGTAATTTATGATGTCAGGTGTCAAGTTAACTAGTGGAAGAATCATATCCAATTTCTGTAAAATATAGCAACATTCCCAGAAGTGTATCAGCTAAGTGTGTAGTCCCTAAAAGAGGGATTCATCACCCAGTGTGCAATAAGCCAATCTCACACATAGAGCCCTGGTATTTGTTTATTTTATGTTTGTTCAAAGATGGGTATTAGGTGATAAATCCACAAAGCTATCGTGCTGATTCGCAAAAATTTGCACTCTATACATTTTAGCAAACAAAGAAATCATGGTTCATTGGCTACAAAGTTATCTCGTTTTCTTATTAATTAGTGTTCTACCTTCTACTGGTTGAATGATCCTCTCACTTCTCATGCTAATTAGTTCCGTGCTCAGTCTTGCTCGTCTTTTGAGTGGGTGAGTTTCTTGAGTCTGGAACTGCTGCAGTGGGAGCTGCATATGGAGCTGTGGATGCTCAGAGCCCCAGGCAAGAGGCCTTGGACTGCCGATTCTTTGCATAACAAAGGGCCCAGGACCTGTGCCCAGCTGGGGGGAGGGGGGGGCGGGCAGGGAACCCTCAGGAAGGATTTTGTATCTCTAAGTCTCTTCCATAAAAGTGAGAAAAGGATAAGGATGGAAATAAAATTGGTTTACAGGCATATTCTGTGCGTTAAAGTTTAGGCAGTGTAGAAAAATTAGAGCCCAAAAGAGATTTAACTTGGACTTTACAGAGAAAATTAAAACAAAAAGCAAAAAGGGGGGGTTTTGCCAATAAAGACAAATGTGCTGTTACAGACTTGCTGGTATTGCACATTACAGGCAAATCTTTTGCTTCAATTCAGCTTAAAGACTGATAGGAAGTTAATGGCAAAATACCTAATGGAAATGATAGGAGAAACAAGAATTGTTAAAAAAAATTTTACTGCTTACTGTGAAAAAAATTCAGGGACACTTGAACTTTTCATACTGAAGTACTTAATTTATAGAACTTGACCTGAATGGAAGATACCACTAATAAATATAAGCATAAGCTTTTGTAAGTGCAATATTCTATATTTACCTAAATGCTTGTTTACAGCCTTAAATTATTATTACAGCTGGTGATGGGGTCAGTGGCTCTGACCCAGGAAGAGGTGACCGGTCCGGGGAGATGGTCCCAAAAGAGATCGCCTGCCCAAGGCCCGGTGTCTTCCCTCAGCTGCTGGCAGGAGGGCCCATGCAGAAGCTGTCAGCTCTTTAGTGATTGTCAGCTCGTGA
>NW_008240046.1:1737361-1738740 GCF_000691975.1 Corvus brachyrhynchos
CAGCCCCCAGGCAAAGCCAGACCAGAGAGAGAGACGAGAGGCTCGTGTGGCTGGTTCCACACGAAGGCAGCTTTATTGTTGGTCCCCTCCGGCAAAGGGGAAAGCCAGGGACGAAAGCTCTCTCTCCCACAGGGGCAGAGGCCTTAGCTTTTATAGGGATACAGGGGATGGGTGAAGGCCAAAGGGTTACAAGGGATCTGCATAGGGTCTCCTAAAGGACTGTGGGTCTGTCTTTTCTCCCCGTGACCAAAGAAGTGGTTGCCTTTCCAGGGAGTCCTGCTGGGCGATTGCGAAATCTCTTATCTCAGCAGAGATCCCTCCAGGGCAGGGGCTGGGCATACCCCACAAATTGTTACTATGGAAATGCTTTACTTTTTCAAATTACAATCACAATGAATCAAAAAAATAATAACACTAAAGTAGTGTGCTCGTCTTTGGTAGTGGGCACTGACTTGATGAGAACCATCATATGTATTCATTATCTTGTTCATCATGGCCTAAAGGCAATATTGCTCACTACTAGATTATGTGACACCAGTGTTGCACCACATTCTTGCCTCAAAAGACCCCATTGCAAGTGCCTGCTGTGGATTTCAAAAGTCACACTGATTAGACGTGTCCATAGAGAAGGGAATGATTGAGGTTTTCTGAACCCAAAGTGTGCCCAAACCGCACATGTTTCCTGAAGTTCAGACAACTGGTAGCTAGAAGAGAACCTTGAGGATGCTTTGCACATCCTTCCTCCTTTCTGTATACACTGCTCTGAACACCCACTTTAGGTTCTGTCAGTGACAGGATGCTTGACTATACCTATGACTTAACACAGCATTACCTTCTGGTGCTCATATATGTCATAGGTACAGTAACAATTTGTCAAGAGGGCCAAATTTTTGTTGGTTTGCCAGTTTTATCAAGGAGACAAATTTTTGTATACCTATCTAAGCATCTTTCTTAGTGTCATCTATATTCCAGCTGTGTTAGGCCTGAATTGTCAGGGATGTTTTCCTTCTAGAAATTCTGTAGAGCTTTTGGTTTTCTTTTTTATTTTTTTTTTCCTAAAACTAAAGTTTCTTCAAAAATGAGCTTGAGCAGAGTCACTGCTGAAACTGTCTTTTCCTTTGAGAAACTGGCAGAGATTAAAGAACCTTTTGTTTGAGTATAGTCTGCGTCAGAAAGCTTTGTTTTACTGTAAGGGGAAACTGTTGAACACATAGGGTTTTGCCAGGTTTTGAGTTTGAAAGAACATTTCTGGAAGTATAGAATTATTTTCTTTAGCCCTTGAAAGGAACCAAAAAATGATCTTTTCATTATTTGGGTTGTAACTTCAGAAACCTTTTCTATGAAAAACCCCCTCAAATACTCAGCATTTCACATGCATT
>NW_008240046.1:1738767-1764005 GCF_000691975.1 Corvus brachyrhynchos
GGGGGGTTTAAAAAAAACTCATTGAATAGTTTTGTCTATTTTTAAGTGCTGCTGACATGAGTGCTATTCAATGTCACACCTTTTTAGAGAACTGTAAGATTGGTTCTTCAGTATGTATTTTCAGATCAACATTAACCATTTCACATTTTTAGCCCATATTAAATGATAATTTATATCCCAGTGACAGCTGTAGCAAACACATTTATGTGAACAAATATTTCAAGGGAATGAATATGCATTATTATTCTGCATTCTAGTTTGCAATGCTGTAACTTGTGGGATATGCCCAGCCACTGCCCTGGAGGGATGTCTGCTGAGATAAGAGATTTCACAACCGCCCAGCAGCACTCCCTGGAAAGGTGACTACTTTGAGTCATGGTGAGGAAAAGTAGACCCACAATCCTTTGGGAGACCCTATGCAGATCATTCTGTAACCCATTGGTCTATCCCAGACCCTCTGTAATCCATTGGTCCCCTTGCTGATCCCCTGTATCCCTATAAAAGAAGACCAATAAAGCTACCTTCGTGCGGAACCAGCCATACGGGTCTTCTCGTCTCTCTGTGGTCTGGCTTGGCCTGGAGGCTGCCCTGCAGAGCTGAGCTAGAATCACGAGCTGATATCACTAAAGAGCTGACAGCCTCTGCAAGGGCTCCTCTGCCAGCAGCTGAGAGGAAGACACCGAACCTCGGGAAGGCGATTCCTTTTGGGACCATCTCCCTGGACCGGTCATCTCTTCCTGGGTCACAGCCACGGACCCCACCACCAGCTGTAATAGTAACTTGTGCATGGAGCCAGAACCCTAGCTGCAATACTGGCATGGACACTAAAATTTATACATCATGAGTTGCCACTGGACTCCAAAAGACTATTCACAGTGAAAAAGCTGAAGGTTCAAATCCTGCAAATTCCTAGTTCTCCACTTGGTTGTTAATCCTCCAATGATAATTCCCACATGACAAAATAAGACAGATGAAAATTGAGAATTCATCCCTCTCCCCCCATATTAAAAATATTTCAGTAAAATTTTGAAAAATTGAAAGAAAAATTGATTGGCTAATAATAAATTGTATCAACTACTAAAAAGTCCATTATATGAGCACTTCTAATTTTGAGGGGAGCAGATGTCTGTGTTGGATCTAAAAGAATAATTTTACATTGTCTGATTAGCCTAATAGGATAATAGGCATGCCACTAATTGAGGAAAATACTGTGCTTGAGGTAAGGACAGCCAAATCCTACATGAAAAATATTATTTCTTGTTTGTTTTGTCAAAAGAATGGTTAAAAGGAAAAAAAAATATTTTGTGTGTAGGCAGATTTTTAGGACAGATCAGTCATATTTTAAAATTTGATGGAATTTTTTTCAGTAAACTTCATAGTCTATTTAGGTTGTTAAAAAGCAATTTCAGAGAATTCCACAAGAAAGAGTGAAGAACTGCCTAGTAGTTTCTATTGGCAGCAGATCAGGAAAGCCTGGAATTTCTTCAGTGAAGTAGTAGGGGTGTGCAAATGTATGTTAGGTAGAGAGAAATATTTCTTTATCCCTTTTACCACTTAAAAACTAAATAAAACTTTTGTTTGAATTGCAAAAATTGTGTAGGTTTAAGAGGAAATGCTTTAAGTCAGTGAGAATTGAAATATGTCCCTGACTTTCTAATCCTTGCTGCTTTTCTGCTGCTAAACCTTGTTACTGTGAATTGAAGAGTTGATATTCTAGTGATATTGATATTCTATCATATTGCATGACACTGGAAGTGATAGAAATGTAGAGACAACAGTGGTTTGATTTAATACATTGATGAAAGTGAGGCACCAAATGACGCAATTTTCCCCTGATCAGTCAGAGTTCAATCAAAATACAGTTAAAGACTAATTTTAAAAGTATGTATATGTAGACAATACTTCCACTTGGTGAAGTTAGTAAGAGCAATCATGTTACATTATGTTACATAATATTGGCTTTCAAATTCATGTGCAGGTACTACATTGGATATTATGTTATCAGATATTATATTAACTGATTTTGAGGCATGTACTGACTTTAATAATAAAAGTATATGACAGCCTACATTATATTTGAATTTCCTATGCAAATATGTATTATTATTAACAAAACCAATTGTAGCAGAGGACAAGTGCTCTAATTTACATTTATATCCAGTCTCTGAGAAAAAGAATTTTTAAATCAACCATATTTATGGTAGAGCAATATAATAATGCTGCATCCAATTGGAGTTTCACTAATGGTCTCAGTAAATTAGTTGCATTCAGAATGTCCAATTTACAGCATTCATAATTTCTCATCTCATCTTGTTCAGCAGATATTTGTGAATTTTCTTCTAGTTGAAAGTTATTTTTGTAAATGCTAAAAAACAAAAAAAAAGTCTCTCTAATGCTTATTTTAGTCTTGTTCTACTTAAAAATTATTTTCCTGCAGAACTGTTAAATTGGATAGTTTCTTGTCCCTTTTCACATATGATCATCACTGATACTAACAAGTGCTCAAGTGATGCACTCAGTATACTGTGATCAACACTGCAATCTTTAACATTGCCATTTGTTAATTAACATTATTTTGTGGTTGCTCCAACACAGAAAAGGAATTTATTTCTAGATCTTAAAATAAACGGCATTAAGAGACTTTTCATTATGATATGCATTTAATGTCAGTTTTTGTCAGAAGCACACTGAAGAAACTGGCTGCTAAAAAAAGCTGCCTTTATTACTCAGACGTTGCATAGAAAGAGAACCAAGGAATTGTAGAATTCCACGATGATGACCTTTCAGTAGTATAAGCATCTATAAGGATATAAAGTCATGCATGAAGGATATAGAAGTAATCAGATTTCTCTAACTTGATCACAGTCTAGAGCAAACATCTGTGTCAGTGACTGGACTATACACAGTAGAAAAAAATTCACTTCCTGGGATTGAGAAGAGCCAAAGGTTTGTCTACAATCCTCTGGGTTCCTTTTCTACCTATAGACCTTACAGTACCATGGTAGGACCTTCTGCAGGGATTGGCAGAGTATTATTAATAGGATTTTATAGTTGTGTTTTTAGCTGCCATAGACATGGTCTTCTATATGCATTTCAAGTGAAATACACAAAGTGATATCTAGTTCATTTTCTGTCAAAATCTTCCTTGATATAAATTTGAAGAAAAGATATTTTGTTTTCAGAGATAGTCCTGTGAAGAGCATTTAATGACGGAGCCTCTTTTATGTTTTGTTCAATGTTATTCACTACCTTCAAACCAATCAAGTGGCTCATCAAAAAACCCCCAGGTGAGTGGAGGATTTTATTTATTCCTGACCTAGTAGGTAGCAAATGTGGGAATCTAACTAACTTGTTTCATTGTTCCAGGGAATTATAGAATGGATGAGTCATTAAGATGAGGAAGCTGGAGCAAGAAATGTTAAAGGGGAGAAAAAACTTTTTACTCATCACTGAAAAAAGCTGTCATGATATAAGCTGCATAATGAGAACCTATTGCCAATTTTCTTATTAATAAATATAGTAGACACAATGATTCTGACTGCACGTTCAGCCTTTTGGAGTCAGACTTTGTAGACAGCTCGGAGACAGCTTTAAAAAAGCTTGGAATCTATCACATCCTCTAATCTTGCCAATAATGCTAAGAGCATATGTTGATGGTAGCAATGCAGAAAACCCAACACTTGGTCTCTTCCATAACATGCTGTGGAATGATCATGCCTTTACTGTCAAACATATGATATATACTGTCGTAACTGAATAGTTTGAAAGTGTAAGCTGGAACTTGAAATGTTGTGTTAGGTAAATGTTGGGAGCTTTGCTGATTCTCATTCTGATCTGTATAATTTCTTGTATCCCTCAAGCTTGCTGCCCCAGTTTATCTAATAAATGACATGTTTTGTATTGTAATCCAACAATGAACTATTGAGAGCCCTGACACACAGGATCTACCTTATGCATTTAGAATTGTGTAGGTTTTATCAGGATTTATGCCACTGTCCTTTCTGAAGCAAAGCTATACTGGTTTGAAATATCATTTTCCCCAGGCTGAACAGAATATTTAACAATGTAAATGCAATTATATGACCGAAAGCATTACCACACAGTATAAGGATACAGTGGTCATCAGTGCCATTTACCATCTTTCAGCATGTGTTCATTTCTATTCTAGTGAACTTTTCTCTCTTGAGCATTTTTGTACGGTAGCTTAATAAGGGCAGACTTTCTAATGGTTCACACTGTGCTACTCATCCAGCATTCAAGAGACACCCTTAGTATTCAATCATGTTAATTCCTGCTCCCTCACTATTTTTTTTATGTTAAGCTGATATAAAGTTGATTTTCTCCCTGTATGCTAATACAGCTCCTTATGCTTGAAATTTTTTAACTTGTTTAATGCCTTTCCCACTGTTTGAAGATAATTAATGTCTTTCTGAGTTAAAAAATCTAAGAAATGAAACAATCTTACAGACTTTACCTTTGAGTTCTGATTCATTTCCCCTTTTATCCCTTTTTTTTTTTAATTAATGGCCCTTTCAACAATATGGTAATATCTCCAGAAGGGTATTTTGACCTTATAATCCTTTTCATACTTGCATTCTTTTTGTAACTACTGGGCTAGTTCAGGTAAAATAGTTTTTATTATTATTAAAAAGTAGAATCAAAGATTAATCTCAAAATCCTTATTATCTAAGTTTTTTTCATTAAAATGAATACATTCAACGTGTTCAGTATATCTTTTGAATTGCCTCTATTTTCATATTTACCAGTTATTGTCCTTAGAACTTAATTACATCCTCTGCCTTTTTTCATTAGGAAGAAAAGTACGAGAAGTAGAATAATGTAGTCCAGCCCAAACATTTAGGGACATGACATCACACTTTTTTTTGGAGGGTGAGATGATGGGTATTAATCCCTAATTTACTATGCCTCTTGTATATATTCCTGTCTTCCATTCCTTCCACATTTGGAGAATAAATAGGACTAAAATGGACTGTAACAAGTACACTGGGGATCTACTTGAATCTTGTTTTCCTTAACACAAGGGTAAAAGGCAAGCCTCTATGACCTTCGGGAAATCAGAGTTTGTGATATTTAGAAGTGTTGTCTGTAACCATGCTGTTTATAAAATACAGACAAAATGAGTGTCTACTAACAGTAGACTGCTCAGTTTGTTTCTCACTAAAGTTGTTACAAAATGCCTGAAGTTTCTTTAATCATTCACTGAAAAGTAAATATAACATTTTGGGGTTTTTTTAAATCAAAGCATGCCCTACATTTCTTTGGAAGTGAGTCAAAGGAGAAACATAACTTTGGGAGAATTTTTAAGAGATACTCCACAAAATGAACTTTAAATCTAATCTGTTTACACATTTTCTAAGTCTCAATCTTTTTGCTTCCTGCATGAGAACATTTTTTTATGTTTCAGAACACATTTTAAAAAATTACTTCAATGTGCATTGTCATATAACAATATGTTAACAACAAATATTTCATCATTAACCCTTATTCTTTGACAAATATTTCAACTAAGAAAAAAAAAGATATTTTTTCACAGATAAGAAAGATAGTTGCAAACTTTTTGGATAATAATTCCCTACAAAGAGGCAATATCCTGGTATAAGCCTCACTCCCCACAAGTATTTTACTAATATCCCTGACACACATAGGCTGGTATAACTTAATAGATGTACTGAATCCTCATTACTTGCCTAGGTTCAGCTTCTAAAGTTCACGTGAGAGGTTCCTTTCAGAAATGGAAACAATATCAGGAGAATACTGGGGCAACCCCCAGTATCAACGCAGGCTGGGGGATGAACAGGTCAAGAGAAGCCTGGCCAAGAAGGACTTGGGGATGCTGGTGGGTGAGAGGCTGGACATGACCCCACCATGTGCACTCACAGCCCAGAAAGCCAAACGTGTCCTGGGCTGCGTCCAGAGCACCGTGGGCAGCAGGGCCAGGGAGGGGATTCTGTCCCTCTGCTCTGCTCTGGTGAGACCCCACCTGCAGTGCTGCATCCAGCTCTGGGGTCCCAGCACAGGAAGGACATGGATCTGTTGGATGAGTTCAGAGGAGGTCACCAAGTTGATTAGAAAGATGGAGCACTTCTATCAGGAAAGGCTGAGAGAATAGAGTTTATTCTGCCCAGAAAAGAAAAGCCTTTTGAGTAAGCTAATTGCAGATTTCCAGTACTGAAAGGGAGCCCAAAAGAAAGATGAAGAGAGACTATTTACAAGAGCATGTAGTGACAGAACAAGGAGGAATGAATTCAAACTTAAAGAGAGTAGGTTTGGATTATATATTAGGAAGAAGTTCTTTACTGTGAGAGTGGTGAGACACTGGAACAGGTTGCCCAGTGAAGTTGTGGATACCCCCTCTCTGGAATTATCCAAGGCCATGTTCAATGGAGTTTTGAGCAACCTGGAGTAGTGAAAGGTGCCCATGGCCATGGCAGGGGGGTTGAATTGGAACTAGATGGTTTTCAATGTCCATTGCAACCCAGGCCATTCTATGATAGATTCTATTCTATGGATATGTGCACACCTTGACTCAGTGATAAGATGAAGTAACATATGTTGTGACTCATTCAGATCTTATTCTTCTGTTATGTCTTGCACGTTTCTATTAATTTACTCTAAAGGTCACTGGAAAGCTTGCCCTGAAAATAGTTCTTCTACTTGGCAAGAGTCTCCATAAAAAGTAGCACCCACAGACATAATCAGAGCTCCGTGGATAGGAAATCTCTTCTGAGCTCATTAGTCTTTTACAAAAGTGGGAAAGAGAACAGGTTTTAGCCTCTCAGCTTTGCTGAGAGGAAGCAGAATAAACTCTTGCTTTTAATACTAGGCACACCAAGTAGTTTCACTTGGCCTCCACTTTAGAAGTATAATTCAGCACAGTAATTATATCTCAACATATAAATTTAACTTACAGCTAGAGTGCCTAATATACCCGGAGTTCACACTATAATGTGTAGCCCTTTTTATAATCTCACTGCTCTTTTCTATAGCATGAATTAATGTGCCATGAGTCAACAGTCATTGTAATATTCAAGGGGAGAAAATGTGTTTATATCCATTCTGTCTTTCTCTCCAACCCATTTATTACACATCCAACCCTGGAGATGTTTTTAATTAGTTGATAAGAATGGCAAATAATAAACTTCGTGAACATTTCATTACAGTGTGTTTGAGTATTAATTGTTGCCAATTCATCAACCCTAAAGCACATTAGTTCTGGAAAGATTTATTTTATCTGTTCTATATTTATGAGTGCAATCTCATCTTCAAAATATTAGTAAACAAAAATATCTTTTGAATATAAATTTCTGGTATTCTCCAATCTGAAGCTGGCTTTAACTGCTATCCTAGGAAATAGGGCTCCATCCTCAGCCCAGTTTTTTTCTACACCTTCAGTAAGGACATGTACACAGGACTTGAACGAATACTAAATAAGTTTGCAAATGACAACAAATTGTGAAGAGCAGCCAACTCTCTTGAGGGCAGAGAGGCCCCACAGAGAGACCTCGACAAATTAGAGGTGGGCAATCACCAGCTGTATGAAGTTTAACAAAGGAAAGTGCTGGATTCTGCACCTGGGATGGAGCAACCCTGGATGTACAGACAGACTGGGGAATAAGACACTGGAAAGCAGTGCCACAGAAAGGGATCTGGGGGTCCTGGTCAACAAAAGCTGAATTTGAGTCAGCAGTGCCCTGGGAGCCAGGAGGGCGAAGCGTGTACTGGGGGGCATCAGGCACAGCATCACCAGCCAGTCAAGGGAGGGGACTGTCCCGCTCTGCTCTGCGCTGGTACAGCCTTGCCTTGGATATTGTGTGCAGTTTTGGGACCATAGAGTAAGCAGGCTCTAAAGCTATTAGGGAGTGTCCAAAGGAGGGCAACAAAGATGGTGAAGGGCCTTGAGGGGAAGCCATATGTTCTCTTCAGCCTGGAGAAGTGGACACTGAGGGGACACCTCATTGCTGTCTTCAACATCATAATGTGGAGAAAAAAAGGGGCAGGTACTGATCTCTTCACTCTCATGACCAATGACAGGACTGACAGGACTAGAGGAAACTGCATGAAGCTGAGTCAGAGGAGGTTTAGGTGTGGTATCAGGGAAAGGTTCTTCACTCAGAAGGTGGTTGGGCACTGGAACATGCTCCCAGGGAAGTGATCACAGCACCAAGACTGACAGAGTTCAAGAGGCATTTGGAGAATACTCCTGGGCACATGGTGATCCTTGGAGATGGTGCTGTGCAGAGGGAAAGAAATGTGGGGAGAAACAAAATTAATGGTGTCTTTGCTCCTTTTGGCCTTGGCAAAAATGGCACATTCACATATTAGTAAACCAGTATTAAACTAATGGATTTTCTCTCTGAGATAGAACTATTTTAAAGCCCTAACTCAGGATTCAAATAGGATAACCAATTTAAGCAATATAATATATAGCATAACACTCTCAGGCACATGGTGTGACTCTAGGGGTGTCCTGCACAGGGCCAGGATTTTGACTTAATCTTGATGGGTTCCTTCCAACTCAGTATATTCTATGATTCTATGAAATATTTTGTTCATAAGTAGTCAAGTTAAAATTATATCCATATGGTTTAGCTTGGTCTTGGCCTTATTAATTACTAAACTAGTAATTCCTTGAAGTCTGTATTTCACCTGAGATTCCATTAGTTAACATAGTCTTCCTTATCTGGTTCACTTACCAGTGCTATAGACACCAGCTTGTGCTCAGTTTGTGATGAAAATCTGAATATCTACACCAGCCTGAAAAGAGAGTCTCAGTGACATTTGCAGAGGAATTAGTAATAGGTGTAAATGCATAGCAGAACCTAAACGCTGCCAAGAACAAATTAAGAAATATGTTAATTCAAGAAAAATAGATCGTTGAAGGAAGGATCTTCTTTAACTTGAATTTTTCAGTGTACAAGGG
The DNA here is from genome assembly GCF_000691975.1 of Corvus brachyrhynchos. NCBI lineage: Eukaryota > Metazoa > Chordata > Aves > Passeriformes > Corvidae > Corvus > Corvus brachyrhynchos. The sequence goes on from NW_008240046.1 coordinate 1,747,709, forward strand.
AAATGTTTATATAGCAGAAAACTTTTATAAAATATAATCCGATTCACTTTGGGTTTCAACCCAAGCTACAACCAGTGGTATTATGTCCTCTTTACAGCACAGCAGAGGACAAGTTCAACAGAGACAATAACATTCTTCAGCTCTTGTTCATGTCAAGAGAAAAAAGGGACTGTTTGCAGTTTGTTTCATACACACAGGATGTTAAAATAGTCTTACAGAAAAGAAGTCAGTCATCTCATTTTTTAGAGTTCCTAGTTTTTCTATGGCGTATGCTCTTGTACAGCATGTGTGGAGTGCCAAGGTCAGTTATCCTCTATAATGATGAGTTGTAGGCACTCTGATTAGATAGTAAAGAAAAACCAGTCAATTATATGCTAATAGGAGTTGCAGATATTATGCAGTTCATAATAAGGTTGCAAACTAAAACAAAAAAAGGGTAGAAAGAAAGATCTATTAAAATAAGCATCCTAAGCTGATCTCTCCTGGATGGACTGGTCCTTTAGTTCCATTCAATTACCTCTCTGTGGGATATGCCCAGTCACTGCCCTGGAGGGATGTCTGCTGAGGTAAGAGATTTTGCAATCACCCAGCAGCACTCCCTGGAAAGGTGACTACTTTGAGTCATGGTGAGGAAAAGTAGACCCACAATCCTTTGGGAGACCCTATGCAGATCATTCTGTAACCCACTGGTCTATCCCAGACCCTCTGTAATCCATTGGTCCCCTTGCTGATCCCCTGTATCCCTATAAAAGAAGACCAGTTCACCCCTGTAGACTGAGAGATCTCGTACCTGGCCTTCCCTTCGCCGGAGGGAACCCACAATAAAGCTACCTTCGTGCGGAACCAGCCACACGGGTCTTCTCGTCTCTCTGTGGTCTGGCTTGGCCTGGAGGCTGCCCCGCAGAGCTGAACTGGAAACACGAGCTGACAATCACTAAAGAGCTGACAGCTTCTGCAAGGGCTCCTCTGCCAGCAGCTGAGAGGAAGACACCGGACCTCGGAAAGGCGATTCCTTTTGGGACCATCTCCCCGGACCGGTCATCTCTTCCTGGGTCACAGCCACGGACCCCAACCACCAGCTGTAATACCTCTCTGGTGAACTCAGTAAATACTTGGACAAAACCGGTCCTTATTTTGTTTTTGTTTTACTGGGAAGCAACATTTCTTAGCATATTGGCTGTCACAGACTTTTGACAGGACATCTGCTGTCAAATGGGAAAACACTGTCAGCAGTAGATTAGAAAGCATGTGAACTTGCAACCTGGCATGTGAAGCAGCATTTAACCCCTTTATACAAAGCTACGAGCACTCGTCCTGGGAGTGCAATAAGAATAAAGTAGCAAGGGCAGAGAGAGCAACTCTAAAGCTAACGGAACAAAACTGGAAGAACATTTTTTTTAAAAGAGAAGAGGTTGTCTGCTTTACAGAATGAAGTATGATATTCCAAAATGCAGAAAAATTTAAGGGAAAACCTAAGTTATTGCAAATGGTGTTTCTGAAACGTTGGAGAAGCTGAAAGGATAAGGATATGATCTACCACTCTAGTGAGGTAAAACCTAGAACACATGTGTCACCCCTCATAGGTTACTTCCCAAAGTAATCTATGTGTAATGTGCTGTCCCAAAGTAATCTACATGGGCTGTGCTTTACTTCAGCTGTTTTGTGATCTGGATGGGGACTGACCTTGTAGCATGTGCTTATCTCTATCTGTAAGTCTAGATGCAACCAGAAATATTTGCTTTGGACATAGAGCCAGACCTTACAGAACAATGAGATGGCACTTGGCAAAAAGGAGACTGTACAAAGCAAGCTGCACATCTAGAGAGGCAAGGAGTGAGAAGGTTGCTCTAGATCTGTAAAGGCCTGAATTCTATGCCTGGCAATAGTTAAACATGTCAATATCTGGATCACTAAAAACAGGGTTACAGTCTCTGTCACACTGTATAAAAGAATTTTTAATAGCAGCAGTGGTTGTACTTGGTAGAGAACTAGTTTGGATTATTTTACCATTGACACTGACATATCCATGCTTTCTAAATATGCAAAAAATATTACTCTGGCCAAAAATATAATTATTTTGATAATATTTTAATTTACTTTTCCTTTTTTTTCCTAAAACTTTCAAATAAGTTGTTGCTTGTACAATTACTTATTTTAAAATGTGGATGGGGCATTACAGAAAAGAAAGAAGATGGAAACCAACTCTTAACATGATTTTATTTGTGCTCCAGGGGATGTTGAATGACAGTCTTTAAAGAAAGAGACTGATTTTTTTTTTTCACATGAACATTTACATAGACTTATAGAAAACTCAGCTCTAAAGTATCTTTTTATTTTTCCTGTATTGTTTTCAAACCATTCACTGCGCACAGGGTCCAGAACAGATGCTTCATCACCCCAACCTAGACTACGCTGTGTTCCTCCCAGATGGTTTCTCAGTTCAGATTTTATAATGACAAAGACTTTCTGACTTCTAACTAGATCTTTGTAATGCTTCTTAAAGCAGCAGGAAAAGTTAGCAACACAAATATTTGCTGTCCAGTTATATGATGACCATGACCGTATTTTTCCATAAGACAACAGTACTTTCACAACAAGGTAATTTTCTTCAAGTTTACTCACCGAGGAACTGGGTTATTGCCTAACAAAGTAACTGTATGGTTGCATAAACATGGTGTTTCCAAAATAACTTTCAGATAGTCATTGAAATAGCTACTTCAAATATAACCAATTCCTTTTTGATAGCCTTGCTGTTTTAACTGCTTATACAGCTGCTATTAATGCTACACCTACCCTTGAAATACCTTTCTAACATAATGAAATTTTTAAATGTTTGCACTCTCATGATCTTCCTTGAGTGAAAGGTATTTGCAACCCGGCTCTATGACTCAGTCCTCTTTGTCTTTGAAGGTCATGTGCTTTTCAATTACATCAGTGCAAGAGGCTGGGAGCAGAAAGGGCTGAACTCTTTCCTTTAGCAGTGCAAGTAGAAACACTGCGGAAGTTATTCTCCCTGTTGTGCTGTCACACAATGAAAATACAAAGAGTAATAAAAAGTCATCAAGTGTTCTTCCTTCTCTAATCTCATCCATATGCCACTATAAGGGCAGGTCCTGGTCTCTTCAGTTCTGGAGAATTCCTTACCATAATTTGTCACATCTGCAAGTATTGTTTCATATTAAGCCCACGGAGGCTGCTTACAGGCTTCTCTATCACGATATGTCAGTCTAAGCACTGGCTTTTGTTTCTGTTAGCAACTTCCCTGGCAAGCTATGATAAAAAAAAAAAAAAAAATTCCAAGAGAATACTTTCTTCTGAATAATTCTAATTAATTTACAAAATATCTAGTAACAAACGGTAAAAACACAAGTATCTTTGCACATAGTTGTTTGGACTAAGAGATATTTCAAAGTCATCAGAATCAGTGCCCAGTAAATGCTCATTTATGTTTGAATGAAAAATTAGTTGTAACAATGGGTGGTTTTTAAGACAGCCATGCTTCTAGCTTGTGCACAAGCCATTTAATGACTCCCACATATCTTCCTTTGTGTTAACATCATATAAGTTCAATTATATCAACATATTAATGTGTTTTTCACTATATTATATAAACAGTTCTTATATTAAAAATCTGTCACAGATCACAAAAGAGTGAACAGGAATGTCTCAAAGTGCACTACCTCATCTGCATAACTGTAGATAGGTTACATTTTAACAAGGATCTTGAAGGCTGGGATAATGATTTTGCATACTAAACAGTAATGCCTTGTGTACACTGCTATTCCATTCTTATTAGCTATATATATATATTATTATAAACTAAGTATAATCTAAGGTAGGTAAAGTTTCTTTAACTTAAAACACTTACTACTGAGAAAATAGAAACAAAAAGAATCTCTAGTTTAACTGATTCTTTTGCATGCAGGTCATCTTACTGAGTACAGAAGCTCACAACGGGCTTTAGCTTCAGTACAGTGCAAAGTACAAGTGAGGTATGAATTCCTCCACCAAAGAGACTAACAATCACTTACTAATCTTGTTGGTTAGTAAACAGATTTCTTAGGGAGAAGTAGTATAGTTTATTGGACCAATTGGAATAGCTGGAAAAAAAGAAGGAATTCTTAGTAGATATCTAAAATATACTCCATTCCAAATAAAGCACATTGAAACAAACACCTTCAATTCTATTTCATTAAGTAAACAGATAGTTTCAGAAAATAGGATAGTTAATAGAGGAGAATAGTGGCAAGAGATGATAAAATCCTTGACATTGTGAGAAAGAGGCAGAAACAGGCAGTTAGTCACTCTGACACCAAAGTATTTTATGGCCTTTTTTCCTCAAAAAATCTATTCCCCCATCATTTTATTGAAGGTATTATCTCCTTCTGGAAATTTACCTCACTTATATCCCTAGACTATTACAGGTCCAACAGCACTGCACTTCTGATTGATGGTTTAGTACACAGAAGGCATATCTGTCATTTGCTCTTTGGCAGATATTAAAAACCAGAAAACCCATAGAAATATCCTTCTGAAGGTGGGCACCAGATAAAACGTAATATAAATCAGAGCTCAGAACCTGAGATATTCCCAAGCATTACAAACTCCTGCTGGAATAATCCTACACTTCTTCAGCTTCAGGGAAAAGAAAGCATGCCCAGATATAAAACCAGGAGTTATTATCTCAGAACAAAATATGCTAAGTAGAAGTTTTGGTATACATTGTATGAATATCTGAAATTAGTCCCTAAGGAATTGAATCAGTAAAGGAATGCATTACCTAAATTGGTGCTGAAATAAAAAATAGATACATAAATACAAAACTGAGATAAAAAATCCCTTTGCTTATGTTACTTCACCCTGGAAGTCCTTCTTTTTCAATCACTTTATTAGTCAGGGATTTTACAAAGAAGGCAGAACTTGTATGTTTTGAATTCCCTTCTGCCGGAATCAGATCTGATTTACCATTTCCAGATGAGTGTTCCATTCACTAGGCCATTGTGTAAAATAGAACACCATTATTGCAGATTTTATATCTCTACCTTCTACCTCCACCTTTATATCTTTACCTTCTAGGTTAAGTTTGTTACCTGTAGTCTCTCAGACAAAGTAATCTCCTACTAATCCTAGAAGAAGACAGCTTGGACACATTCCTATATTTGATGTCTGGTTATTCTTTGATCTAAACAGTTGCTAGTTAGTGCTATGAAACCTTTCCCTCTTACCTCACCCTTACAAATTGCCTTTCATTGGTACCATTTTCTGTTCATCTAAAGACCTACATACGATTATCAGTCTATAAAAAGTAGCATGTTTTATTCTTCTAGTGCATATTTTAAAACAGATCTTCTATAATGAAAGTTCAAAGTTTTTTTAAGCCTTTAGAGACATTCATTGCAGACATGATGCTTTGCTCATTCAAGTCAGCAAGTTTCCATTGATTTTGTTACAGACCAAGAATAATATGCTAACTCACTATCTGCATCTCCAGTATTGGTATAGATTTTGAATATGATATTAGCAGCAGAGAAGAAAGAATGATCCACTAATGCAAGAGATTTATGTTACATTCCTATTAGGTTATGTTCCTATTTCCATTTGTCCCATTGAAGACCATACCAAAAATTTATACATGGGCTCAGGGGACTTAAACATAAGTTATGACCACTCTTATTCATGGCCCATGGGTACCATGCAAACACACAAGGATTAGGAGATAGAATTATATGAAGAATAAAAGGATTTAAGTAAGCACTCCAAATAACCAAGCAGAGAAACAACTGTGCTAAGATATTTCAGGACCAAACAGAATATCACATTACCTTGCTAGATGCAATATTAGAAGTCATAGGACTCTATCCAGTTTACCCCTGTATTGTGCCAAAAGCACATTATTCAAAATGTATCCAGCTTTGGCTTCCTGAGACTCTCCCCATCCCTTAATGCTTGATTATAAAGGCAATTTGCATTTCCCAGAAGCAGGCAAAAAAAGAACAGGAAGAACAAAAACACATAAAAGATTCTTAGGGTTTATTTCATCTTAACACACATATATGCCTCATTATGAGTATCACCCTCTATTTAAACTTTCAAAAGTTTCGGATTCTGTCATGAAGCAGCTGAGCTCTACAGAAACCAGATGAATACTGGAATTCCTTTCAGCTGGTGTTGATTCTGCAGATTATTCCAGACTAGTGATATCTGATACAGTCAATCAGTCAAGCTGCTTGAACAATCTGCTCCATTCCATCAGTGCCATATTTTGTCTATTCCACTGTCATCAGTGAACACATTTGTTGCCTTCTCAGTGCAGCCCAACAAGATAATGACTATCATGATTGATTTTAAAAATACTTACCATATTTTGCACAGTTTGGGTACATATGTTAATCCTGAATATGTAGCAATATGATAGACATCATCTATATGAAGGGTTTATGGTAAGTTATAAGGTAGTTTTACTTCAGTCATTTTCCATGCAGATTCATACAACAAATTTCAAACTGTACACAAACACACATGGATATTTCTAAATAGAAAACATTTAGTAAAAACAACAAAAAAATCTGATTAATTCTTTATATTCCTAGATGTTATTGTACTGTGGTCAAATTCAGAATGAGAGATGATTTAAGGTATTGTCTATCTCTAGCCAACATACACTGTTGAAAGGAATGTAATCTTTCTCACATCCCCCCCATGATGGTACTCAGATTTTTATTATATAGTTGGTGAAGGAATAGTAAAGAAATGAAGATTAGAAATCTGATGAGTAACCTAGTTCAGTAAGAAACTTTGTACTCTGAAGAAGTAAGAACAGCTGAAGCAAGATTTTCGTGTCAAAACATCATGTCTCCCAAATACTTTGACTTGTAAAAAAGCGACCTTCAAATAACCTATTCCAATAACATAGAAGAGCAGGTGCCACTGCATAGTTATGTTCACAATCTGTTTTTATAAAGTAATTTCATGTAGGTTAAGGAATAATATCAGTGGCAATGCAGACACCAATCCTTGTGATTTCAAAAATGAGCTTCTATGCCTACAACCATCACAGAAAAGCCATGTAATGTGAATAGCAATGCTATAATGAAAATCCTTTCCAGTTGCCAGATATAAGAAACTGCTCAAAGTTGGTTCATAATTCATATACTAAAAATTAAAATACTAAAATAGAAATTTTTATGTATTGAAATATAATGTAAAACATGAACTTACTGAATGTTTTGTCATTCTAGGATTATTAGATCTACCTTTATTAATAAATAATTATTAAACAGAATAGGATTTAAACCAATGTTTTAAATGGGTTACTGAATAGACTGAATGCTTTTCTAAAGCGAGGCCTTACAGCTGTTGACAGGAGCAAATTCACCCGTCAATTTCATTTTTTATAAATCTGACATCAATCCTATATGATATATTCCAGCATTATTAGCTGCAGCTTTGCTGATTAGAAATTACTGTCTACTATTTCCATAAATTACACATCATTAACAGTGACAGGCAGGCACAAGGAGCTGCTCTATTAAAGCACAGGTCTCACACAGGTCTTGTGCTATAAACCATTGAGGAACTTTCTTTGTAAGAAGATGCATGGCCTTTGATCCCTCTGACATTAGGAGTTTAAATAAATTATAATTCATAATTACCACGTCCAAATTTTCAGGAGAGGTGCTAAGGTGAGGGTAATTTAAAGATGCATTACACTATTAAAAAAAAATAGGCTTTTGTAATATATGCCTGTAAACATCGTTTCACCCATCCAAGAAATCCTGTCAATAACCTTGGATCCTATGAGTATAACAGAACCAAGTACTATATTTTGCATCAAATAAACCATTTTTATTTAATTTTAAATGAAGAGGACAAAGTTAATACAGGTGATGATGTTTCATGGTATGTATTTGTAGCATTATCCATCTTGTTTGACATAATTTATAGTCTATTACATGCTATAGACTTATAATCTAAACTATAGAATTGCAGCTCATTTTGAGAAAACATCCTAAAACAATTGATATATGAAAAGAAATCTCATATATAGTCCTTTCCCTAATATGTGGGGACCCGTGAAATGCATGACGGAACTGGGCATAACAAAGTCTAAAGTATCCTCCAAGTTTGCGCTACTGTCTAAATGCAGCATTCTCCTACAGCTCTTTTTCTGAAAGATGGAAAAGAAGGTCTTGGTGTTTTCTGTAAAATCCTAAGTGGTCTATGGTGTGTTCACCCTTACCAAATCAAATGTGTTAGAGAATTTATATGAAAAGCACTTAGTTTAATTCAACTTGATTACATATCAAAGCCAAAGTAGTTAGCCAGCTGAAACAGATCTTCGAGATATGAAAGACTCATGGATGCAAAATGAAGTTTTAAGCTACTTAGAAGCTCTTAAAAGAATAGAGAAAAGTTATGGCAGTTGCATTCTTGGTTGCTGCTGCTTACATCAAGGTTGTTAATTTAAGAATTCAATCTTCTGTTTGGATTTTGTAGTATTTTGTATTTACTTTCTACTTAGTGTTGTAAAGAGGCAAATAATAAACTCTTCTATTCCCTGTGGACCATTTAATCAGAGTAATTTGCTGTTCTTTATCTTAATTAAAACTGAAATATAATTTCTATTTCTAATTAATTTTGCAAGAATACTTCTTCAATGATAAAATTAAGAGGTTAAGGTCATATTCTTTCCTACGGTACTAAATTTTATCAGTGTGATTTTAGAACTGTATTTCTGGACTGTATGTAAACAAATCTGGAACCTTGAAGGATACTTTTGTACTTATAACACTAGAGCTAGGAGCTTTATCAATGTTTTGTAGAGATAAACAATCCAGTATGAACATAACTCTCATTCCTGGTTCTTTAATTTCCACTCTTTTTGTCTCTTACTGCTTCCACTTTGGAAAAGGATCAATAGATTTTTACCATAATTTCCTAAATTTCTCCATGTAATAAACAGATAAATATATACTTATTTTTCTTGCTTTCCAATCTAGAAAAAGAAAATGTAAGAATAATATATGTAAAAAGATTAAAAAATCATTACTGATTTAATTAATTGTGGGACTAAATAGAATAATACTGGTTTATGGTTCTGAAAAGGAAAAGTATGGATGACAAATAGCTGAATTGAAACATACTTACAGGTAAATTTTTGCATTCAATTCAGAAATGTTGTAGAAAATTAGGGAGTTTTACATGGGAGGAAATAAAGCTGTTTTCACTTATAGAACACACCCAATGGCTTTATACCTCAGAGTAAAGTTTAGTTAATATATAAAAATTTGCATTGCCTGAAACATTTTCTCTATGGACTTCAAATTTAAATTAAGTTTTTTCTGTTTTTTCTTTGTTGATGTGTCTCTAAGATACATAAAACTGTTCTGAAAAATATTTTGTGGTGTTATATGTTACATAGCCTTTCTGACCTTTGTCTAAAGCATAAGCAGAATGGTTCAGCATTCTGCCCCATCAGCTAATTTTCTGCATTACAAGTAGCTTTTTATTGAGTTGTGATCCTTGAGGACTCAAGTACATTGTGATAAATGTTGAAAGTTGGTTCTTTTCAGGAGATTAATGTGTGGGGTCATTGGTCTCTTTGGACATTACGTCTTAATAAAAAGCAATTTACTTAAATTACTTTTCTCACTCATTTTATTAATATTGCAAAATTACAAGCAGGAAAGGGGAAAGCTTTAAACTCTGATTCACAGGAAGTAGAATTAAATTTTTTCACTTAGGATCTAGAGTAATTTATTGACTCATGTAAAACCTAACCGGAATAACTGTAGCACTAAGGAAAGTTGGCCAATCACAGTTTTCCACATTTTTCAGAGATCTCAACTAAACTTTAAAGGGAGCAGTATGTGATAATGAATCATTACAATACCATGGCAAATTAGATACAGATGATCTATTGTTACACCCTGCCCTAGCAAAGAGGTTTTAGTCTAACATTCACAATTTCCCCACTGGCATTATTTCAGGAAAAAAGTTGTTCTTCTCAAACAGGTACCAGAATTAATTTTAACATAATTCTCACTTCTCAAAAAAACATGAAAGAATTTCGTGGATTTTATCAGTGACTAAGCATCCTTCAAAGGGGTCTGCCTGGATCATTAACAATTCAGACCTTATCAGAATAACAGGCTGGTATTTTTCATGTAAACAACTTTTATTTTATTCTCTTTGAAATAAACCCAGTTTTACTGTAAAGACAACTTTGTATTTGAAGATTTAAACTGATTGTATTTTAACAATCAAAAGTAAATAACTAAATGTGAAGCAAAACTTTTAATAACTGAAGGAACACCTCAATGATTGGGGTTTTTTTACTCTCAATTTACTTTTTTATAGACTTCATATGAGAAATTATTTCCATATCTTGAAAACTTTTTGTCAGTTAGAAACAGTGTTTCCACTCTGACCACCTACTCTTTGCTCTAGGCAATTATTCCATGCCAACATGACTTGCACAAACTGGAATAACACTCATGTATTTTACATCCACTGAAAGATTATGTATATTCTAGAAAAGGTCAATAGCCCTCTAAATTAGAAAACATTAGAGTCACAGTATTTTATTCCAATATAGCAAGTTGATACTGGATTAGGCTTACTACAGATTTCTGTATATATGTTGCCTGCAAAAGTTAGGATGAAAATTGATCTTCTCCCTTTAAAATTCAAAAGTCTGTACAAAAACTTGTTTCAGTCACAAGCTCTACAGCTGAACACCTGAAAAACAGCAATGCAGGTAAGAAAATGTATCTGATCTTGTATAATTACATAGATCAGAATTATTGTGATCAGAAATCTTATGTCACACCAAAAAAATCCCATTTTTTAAGAGTTCAGTACATAAGGAAAGAAAAAAATCAGAAAACAGTGATCATCATGCAGGTGGATTTTGTGAAGACATCACAAACACATTTCATTCATTGTGAAGAATTGGATGGTTTCCTACGACACAGTCAAACGTTGGGACATCATTATCCAGCAAATCTCACAGACAATTTTTCTGACTTGATGCAATGTCTCAGAATAAAATTTTGCTGCTATAATTTTGCAATACTGGATACAAAAAGTTTTTTTTTTGCAAGCCACAATAGCTGCTTTCAATGCTGTACCACAAAACTGACCTTAATTATATGAACTAGTATGAACACAGAAAATGAAGTGTTTACTTGACTCTGGAGAGTGATAAACTAACAATTAAATTTTAATTATCTCATGTCATGCTGTGTGTGACTCAAAATAATGCATATGGTGCACTAAATACCTTCTGAACTACCTGTCTAGATCTGACCTTAACTTGTAATGAAATTCTGATCAATATATGGCACTACAAGTAGACATGTGCAACAGAATATTCATCCATATTCTACTAAAAGAACACTAGAATTTTTTAATGGTTCTTCTCAATGTGGAATCTTTACAACTAATGGACCTATAAATTTACAGAGCTGAAATAAATGTTATTAAAAAACCAATTTAAACAGTCATGATTAATGGCATGGCCAGGAAATGCAAGTCAGAAGAGAAGTATTAGATAAACAATTGGAGTAATTTTTTTTTGTAACAAAGCTAAACTTGTTTAGTAGTCAGCAATGGAGTTTAATTTTCAATTACCTTGGCTATTTACACCTGCCACTGAAGACCCTTTTTATCTTTTTAGACAGGTAGCAAAGGTACAAACTAACTTTTATACACTTACACAATATTTTAGACCTTTCAACAATCTAGTCATAATTGCACTATGTTATCCTCAGTGGTGAGGCTTCACCTCATGCAAGGTGAGAGGAAACAAATTCTGTAACACTGATGCAAAGCTAACTGAAATCAATAAAATCTGTCCATTAATGACGATGAGCTTGATCTGATTCTGTAATACCGGTCACTTTCTGTAGGTCACCATTTGCACTGTCTAAAACTTGCACAAATAAGAATGGTAGCTTTTCCTGTTTGGTTAGATTGCTTAAGGTCAAAGGAAATGCAGATCATTGCTGTTCTGAGGCATTTGACTTTATCATCATGATGGAAGTAACAACAGAACTGTGTTCAATTCTCATCAAATTTCTCCATTTCTATCAAACCCATAATTCTATATATACTTTTAGAAAGAAATAAGTAAGATAGAACAGTTAGGCAGAACAACAAAGGCAGGCAACTTTTGTGTGATTGCTTCCACAGTTCCAGTGATGGACTTCCTCGTGGTACTCAGGATATTTGATGTTGATCATTTCTTTGAGAAAGGCCAGCATATATAAAGCTGAAAACATCTCTGTAACAAGTATGTATTAGTACTAAAAACATTAAAATTGCTGAAAATAAAAATTTAATTTGTCTGTGAGGAATGTCACAATAAATTCCTGTTGTTTTTCACCTGAGGTCTCAAAGATATATATGTGTTTATTCTCTATTTTTTATTTTTCCAAGCACATATATAGTTCAATTATTAAATTAAATTTCTTTATTTGATATGACCAAAACTCCTATGTAGCTACTCTTGTTTGTGACTGGAGCAATTTAAGAAATGCAGAGCAGTTCAAGATATTTGCAGCTAGGTTGCTGGTCTCAAAATAAATTTTGCTGTCAGCTGATTGTAGAAAATGTGTGTCATTCTTCCAATTTCTTTCGATGTGAAGTTGAATAGGTTCCTTTAAAGTTGTTATGACTTAAGGAAGGCTACTTTATCCGTCATAAAAGTCAAAAAAGGATATTCTTTTACTAGGAAAATATACCTTAGCACAGGATGAAAAAATTTCCCCCTAAAAGAGGTGGTTTAACCAAATAAAATATAATGAAAAATACCCATTTGAATACATCCTTCTTTAGTTTACCACAGTACAACATAGGCATATTCCTGATATAGTAGCTGAATGGAAATAAGCATTCTCCAAGTTATATGGTTCCATTGGGGATTTTGTTTGTTTTCCTCTTAGCTGCAGTAAATTACTTTTTTTTACAGGTATCACCTAAGAAAAAGTTGGACCACATGGATACCAAATGCCCCATTGTCTGCTGTCAAGACATGCTATATTTCATATGAACTAAAGATTTATGGCTAAAAATTATAATGCATCATAGTAATCATAAAGAAAGCAAGAAATTTAAGTGGTTTAGTTTTATCACCTTATTATAGTTCTAAATTTTCTCTTGATTTGAAGCAAAAAGGAAAATAAAGTCACACAGAAATTTTGATTTCTACTTAGCCCTGCTATATTAACTTTGTTCCAGGTGACTGAATTTTTTTTTCTTGCAGATGGTTCATTCATAAGAACAGTCTCAGATGAACTGCCTTAAAAAAAACCTTTTTGTTTGTTCTAGGTTTTGGAAAAGATTGAACAAATGAGCTTTAAAGTAATGTTTGTTATCCCTTGGGGAATATGTGAGTTTTCTGTTTCAAGTAATGTATCTGCTTTACATATATTTCTTTTCTTTTTTTTATCTGCAAAGCTTCTGTTTCTGTAATTTCAAAGAATTGTTTGTGAATTCATCCATACAACTACCTCTCAAATCTGGGGAAGACTTATTTAAACCCTAAACAATGTTTTGCTAAATTAAAGGTATGAATTTTGAGAAAGATCTCTTTAAAGCACACTTCCAGGCAGAAATGTTTATTACTTTAGCTGATGGCACTGAATTACAGATGAGATGAAAACTAACTACAGTCTGGGTTTTGAAGACAAAATACAAAAAGAAATTATTTTTATTTAAGGAAAATACAGATAATCTGAAAAGAAGTTGTGAGTACAAAAATACGACGTGAATATGAAACATATAAACTTCCTAATCCTACTTGGTGTCATTGCTGACAATTATTTTCTCAGCTTGAAACACCAGTAATGCTGACTCCTTTAAAACTGATGAAGCCTGCTGTTTTTCCCATTTCTATGTATCACTCAGTGTAGTAATCACCGTGTTTCAGAGGGGGAATAAGCTAATATGAAATTAGAGAACTCTCTAAGGAAATTCTTCATTTTGGTATAGTAATAAGATCCTTCATGCTGCTTCACTTAACATATCTATGATAGAAAGTTAAATATAAAGACCCTTTTTCCCCATCACTTCTCACTATAGTTTTTTTTCCTATGCATTCTGCATTAATGAAATCTAATGACAGATATTTAAATAGGGAAAGCATTTTTGAAGAATATTTTTGTATAAATTAGAAATATGACAGCATTATCATCAATTTAATTTAGATTATTAAAAATATAAAGTGCAAATGTGACCTGGAAAACAATGTATTTCCTGAAGAGGACTTACTAATAACAGATACGAAAAGGTCAGCAGGCATCTTGCAGAAAAATGGTGAGCACGATTCCTCTTCTTCCTTGGACAAAGACTCCAGGGAAAGGTTCCCTTTCCAAAAGCTTTTTATGTATTCTGTCTTGCAGCAATGCTGATTAGCCATATAAATTTTCCACTGGTTAGGCTGGACACCATAGCTCTAAGAGCCAGGCTGCCGATTTGACGGAGATGGGGCCTTGCAGGTAAGATACTTGGTTTAGAAGTATCCTGTCTCCCACCTTTAAGTGGTCTATGGAGAAGCAGTTTTCTCGGTCTTGTGTTTATAGTGCACAAAGACCAGAAAGGAAGCCAGGATCAGGCAAAACTGAAGACACTTTCTACTTATAACTTTCTCTGTGATTCATTGCAATGGGCTTCTTGCTCAGAGCTTTAATCCTGCACTTTCTAAGCACTTAACATTCCCTAAGCACTGCATTGTCAATGAATTCAGAGGTTATAGATTCTGTTTCATTCAACCTTCATTGATTGGCACTGAAACACTTTACTTTTGATTGCAACATGGATTTCAATGCTTAATTTATACTAAGAATGGTCTTGTGAGCTAAGCAGGGAATCTTTTACAGATGGGAACTGAACTGGAGTACATATGAAGTCCAGCTCTTCAAACGTACTTGGGGGAATTTATCCACCATGGATGTACTGAATTTCAGCATAGGCTGTCATCTTAAACCATAGGCATCTTGGTCTCATGCAGCACTGAAAGTTTTGCTAGTTGATCAGAAATCACTAAATAGCAAGCCATATGCAATGGTACTGCAGTCTGTCACAGTGTCCCCTGCATGGCAATTGACAAAGAAATAGTGGAAGTTTCTCCTCCAAATCAAGCAGAGCTTGGCTTTGAAGGTAAATGCCATATATCATAGCCATTATAGCTGTTCAGGGAATATCACCTGCTCTGCTCTGGCTTCACACATGGTAGAGACAAGTGCAGACTTAGAAAACCAGGATGGTACACAGATGGAGGCTTCTGACTGGCCATGAGCAGATGTCTATCTCTCTCCAGTCAGTGTCTTAAATGTCCCTGGTTCTTTTCTCTCTAATGAATACCCAGCTAACTGACACAGTTTCCTATCTGCCTGAAGGCTATGCTTCACTTTGGGAGAACATTACTATGTGGAACCCAGGCATTCAGCTCAGGAGGGAGGATTAGAGTAGACCATTTTCCTTTCCCTTCTGTCATATCTCTTCCTTCAGTTCTCAACAATAAAAACAGTAACAAATGACTCCCAGATCTGAACCTTTTCTTCTGCAGATAAAAAGACGACCTTTATTTTTTACTCCACAAAATTCAGGGAAGAGAGAAAGAGGAGGCAAAGGGAAGCAATGGCCTTGTGCATCTGTATAATCTTCAAAGGTTTGTGATATTTGAGTTAGCACATGCCTTTTCAGAGATATTGGAATTTCTGTGCATATTTATAAAGATATCAATTAGCCAAAATTAGTACAAAAAGATTTCTTAAATAAATACTCCTTATTCTGATCCACAGGTCCTGTTCCAACCATGGCATTCTCACTAATTTTAGAGTCATATGGTCTATGTAAAATATATGTTAAGGCACATGTAATGTGGGTTAGGAGGTTATAGAAAGTCTAGTTAGTTCTTCATATTTTTAATGTCGGTGTTTCCAGATAAGCCTGACAGAGAGAGGTCACAGACCTTGTGTGATTTTTTGACCTTTTAAATAGGCAGAGTTGTGTGAAGCTTGCAGTGCAGATTAAGGTTACAAAATTATCAGAACCAAACTATTGGGTTAACTTCATGCAAGTGCTTCAGGATTTGTGAAATAATTTCTGAATTTAACCAAACACCAGTTCCCAAAATCATATATTTCCTGTGTCTTTCAGTTTCAGATATTGAAACAGTTAACATAGTGATTGCCACAGTTCTGCAATGAGCAGAACTGAATCTTCAGTTTTTAATGTTTTACAAAACAGAATTAGTAATTAAATTTGATTTGTTAAATTGAATATAATGTCA